>NW_028327182.1:65595491-65898521 GCF_987537825.1 Furipterus horrens
CTGAAACCTGTACGGGTTCATCTTTCCTTGTCTCTTATAGATTTTGGTGTTTGCCAACAATCTTTAAATTTTCTTGCTTATAGATGTGTCACTCCTAGCTCTGCCTTCATTGTTACTTGGACTTCTTTCTCTGTGTCTCCTTTTTAAAAAAATGAGGACACCAGTCATATTTGATTAAGTCCATTTTATGACTTAATTTTAACTGAATTAGTTATATCTTCAACAGCCTGTTTCCAAATGAGATCTCATTCTGAGGTACTGGGGATTAGGATTTTAAGATATCCTTTTTTTTTTTTTTTTTTTGCAGGGGGATACAATTCAACCTATGGCAAAGATCTTGAAATTGAGATTTGCTGTGTGGAGTACAAGAAGTCCCAAAATTCTCATAGGGGACTTAGAAGATAGCTAAACTCTGCCAAGAGCCATCTGCTAAGAGATGAGGTCACCCTCCAGCAAAGACTGTGTGAGGACTTCTTGACAAGACATGGTTGAGAAAATGGCATCAGCCACACCAGTGAGAAGCAAGGTAAGATTCTGTGACTCAGGGAAAATACAGATTCTGGGGATGAAAGAGACCAGATCTCATGCTAAACCACTGCAGCCTTGAATACCAGATAGACATCACTCTGGAGACCAGAGGAGGCCAGTCACAAGGACCTTGACTCTTAATCCTTTTCCAAAAAGTCATAAATGCTCCAGCCTTCTCTTTTCTACTTACCCAAAAGCTACTAAGAAAACTAAGGGGTTTTGAAGCTTGTAAGGGACTGTTTCAATTATTGCCTTGCATTGAACTCAAGATTAATTCATATAGATGTTCAGGTTTTCCACTACAAAATGACACCACATCTACATAGGTACCAGTCACACGGTCAACCTATATAACATCCCTGAGAGTGCAAGGAGCATCTGCAGTCTTGTTGGGGCATATCCTGAACCTCCTGACAGTATGTTCATGCTTATTTTCCTTTATAAGTGCTTGAGTTGAAAGGCTGAGGAGCAATTATAGTGTTCCCTCAGTGTCCTTACCTTGAAACCAAGACTGGTGAGACATGCATCCAGAGCTCTGGCACAGCCAAGATTTTTGTTATCACAAGAATTTCTTCTAAATTTTCAGACTTAAGGGGGAAGAAGTAGAACAGAGCCAAGAGGCAAAGAAAAGGATGGAGGCCATGGAAGAATGATCTGTATGAAGTTGAAGGAGTACCACTGCAGTGAACTGTTAATCAGGGAGCAGGCATGGTGGTCAATGATATTGAGAAAAGGGCCAGCAAACAGCCTTTGTATATACTTATATGTGATTAGATGCTCCTATTACATAGACCCTCTGCTTGGAGAGGGTTTGTTCCTTAGAGAAACTAGACTGGACCACATCCATAATTACACATATCCTGTGCACTGAGAACGAAGAAATTAAAATGCCCCAAGGGATTTAGGATAAAAGAACTAATAACTGCTGTTGGCTATCAATGGGAAAATCCAATCCAACTGACTGAATCACAATGCATTAATGTTCTTTAAATTTATTATATTTATTTCATTACAATTATTTTCAAATTTAACATAAATGTACGGACACTTACTTACAGGCTACACTTAAAAGTTTTAAATCTGATAGTTCAACTCCTTTCTTTCCTTTTAGTTTGTGAATATGTGATCTATTATCTGTTAAGAAATAGATAAGGGACCGTTTCTTGGTGATATATGTCCCCAACATTCTTAGGTGTAATTTCAGAAATTTTATCCTGGAAAAATTATGAAAACCTGAAAGTGTCTCTGAATTGAGTATTGAAACAGAAAGCATTTTGTATTCTTAAATATAGCATTTTCTGCCATGTGTACCTCCTTGGAAGGGTGAGTCTCTACACACACTTTATGGAATTATTTCTCTTCCAACACAGCTTATTCTTAGTTATGATCTTTTTTGTTCAAACATTTAAATTTCATTCAGATTGGAGAAGAAGAGAATTATTATTTCTGACAAATGTTATCTAGAAAAGAAAAAGGACTCAGGGACATGGACAACAGTATGATGATTGTAGGGGGATTTGGGTATAAGGAGAATAAATGGTAATGGAAAAATAGAGTAAAAAAGAAAGTAGGTAAACCAAATTTAAATTGTACTCTATTAATAAACAAATACTAGTTGAGTAAGAAACAATTTTATTTCAATTTATTAAATCTAACCACAATCCCATTCACCAAGGTAGTGATGCTCTATCATTACCTCTCTGCTCCCAAATTTGTGTAAAGATACAAGGACTTGTGTAAGTCAAATGTTCTAAAAGAGTACTGTAGTCATCTGTCCAGTCTGGTCACTACTGATGGGCTCATTGCCCAATTAAACAGGATTCCTTGGCTTCTGTTTGGGGCCCTAGCTTTGGTTCTGGGATTTTGGTCAAGACTCAGTGGTAGAGTCATCCTCCTGAGGTACCCAGTACATTCATTCTCTTCCAGGTCTTCCCCTTTCCATGAATCCTACAGGGGATGAGATGATGGTTCAAGTGAACTCACTCTTCCAGTCCTGCAAATCTCTCATCTCACTTTGCTTTAGTTTCTTCTCCAGGCAAAGCCAGGATTTCCTTTCCCCTTCTTTCTGGAACAGAGGAACATTATCCTCTCAGTAAACATAGGATTTGGAATATTAGACCAGGATTGGGGTGTGCAAAGGTGACTCCTACTTCATCTCTATAATAAAAACATGAAGTTTTTTGTTTTTTTTTGTTTTTTTTTTTTTTTTTTACTGGATGTGGGGGAAAAAAAAGGGAAACTGCAAATTAACATACCATTAAGTCATCCTTTTACACATGAATCCATAAGAAAAGGATGGTTTTCTATAGCTTTTTGAAAATGTAATAGCAGTAAGGATTTGAAAACAAACAAGAAGGAAACATTGTTGGGATAAAATGATGCTCTTTCACTACTGCTCCTCCAACTGCCCAGAGGATAGATTGATCCAGATTATCAGTCCACAAATCATTTTTTATCACATGGTGCATCATTTTCTATTAATTCTTGGCTAGAAAAAGGTTTAAAATGTGAGACTGTAGCCACTTATTTTAATCTGATTAATGAAGAGGTTGGGGAAATATTAGTATTTATTCAAAGTAGTAGAAATTATCAACCTTTTGGTTAAAATGTAGCATCACTAAATAGAAACAACCAGCATACTTTTCTCTCAAAAATAATGGAAACCATAATTTCTCTACTCTTGACAAATATTTATAAATGTCTATCATTATCATATTATTTTACATTATTCTTTCTTCAAACTTTAAGGGTCAGCAAATTGCAGTTTAGAAACAGACCAGGACCACTACCAGAGCTAAGAATGAATGGTTTTACATTTTTAAAAAATTTAAAGTAAAAAAGAGGAATAATAATTTGTGATGTAAATATTTATAAATTCATATTTCAATGTACATGAATAAATTTTTATCAAAATGCAGCCATGCATAATGATTTATGCAGTGTCTATAAACTGTTTTTGTTCTATAATGATAAAATTGAGTAGTTGCAGCAGAGAAAGTGTGGTCCACACAGCCTAAAATAATTACTATCTAGTCTTGTTCAGAAAATAATTGACAACCCCAGCATTAAGATGTATTTGTGCATGGGAGCAAGAAGAGGAGAAAGGTTTTTACTTTTGTTTTTAAATTTTTAATTGTATTTTTTCATTACCATTTATCTTTCTTATACCCTCCCCCCACCGCAATCACCACACTGTTGTCTAAGTCCCTGAGTCCTTTTTTCTTTTTTGCTTGCTATTCTGCTCCCTATAATAGTTGTTCCCCTGCCCTTTACCTATGAATCTGTCTGTACTTTGCTTATTAATTCAGTTTGTTCATTAGATTCCACATATAAGTGAAATCTTATGGTATTTGTCTTTCTCTGAATGGCTTATTTCACTTAGCATGATGTTCTCCAGGTTCATCATGCTGTCGCAAATGGTAAAATTTCTTTCTTATGGCTGAGTGGTATTCCATTGAGTAAATGTCCCATAGTTGTTTTATCCACTTATCTACCGATGGACACTTGGGCTGCTACCATGTCTTGGTGATTGTAAATAACACTGCAATGAACATAGGGGTGCTTATGCTCTTCTGAATTAGTGTTTTAGGTTTTTCCATCTATATTACCAGAGGTAGGGTCACTGAATCAAAAGGCAGACACATTTTTAAATTTTGGAGGTAGCTCCATGTTGCTTTCCACAGTGGCTGCACTAATCTGCATTCCAACCAACAGTACAAAAGTGTTCCCCTTTCTCCACATCCTCACCAGAAATTGTTTGTTCATTTATTGATGATAGTCATTCTGACCTGTATAAGGTGATATCTCATTGTGGTTTTAATTTGCATTTATCTGATAATTAGTGATGTTGAGCATCTTTTCATGTATATTGGTCATTTCTATGTCTTCTTTCAAGAAGTGTCTATTCAGTAGCATTGCCCAATAAATAAAAAAAAAAAATTATTTATTTATTTTCCAGAGAGAGGAGAAGCAGAGAGAGAAAGAGAGGGAGACAAACATTGATGTGTGAGAGAAACATCGATAGGTTGCTTCTCGCACACCACCAACCAGGGACCTGGCCACCAACCCAGGCATATGCCCCAACTAGGAATCAAACTGGCAATCTTTCAGTTTGTAAGATGATGTCTGACCCACTGAGCCACACTAGTCAGTGTCCTCTTCTCATTTTTAATTGGATTGTTAGGTTTTTTGGTGTTGAGTTTTATAAGTTCTTTATACATTTTGGATACTAACTCCTTATCAGAAGTATCAACAAATATGTCCTCTCTTTCCACAGGTTGTCTTTTAATTTTGTTGTTGGTTTCCTTTGCTGTGTAAAAACTTTTTAGTTTGATGTAGTTCCATTTATTTATTTTTTCTTTTGTTTCCCTTGCCTGAGGAGCTATAGCAGATAAAAAATTGCTATAAGCAATGTCTGAGATTTACTGCCTATGTTTTCTTCTAGGATTAATATGGTTTTAGATCTAATATTTAAGTCTTTGATCTAATTTTAATTTATTCTTGTGTGTGGTGTAAGAAGGTGGTCTAGTTTCATTTTTCTGCTCATATCTGTCCTATTTTCCCAAAACCATTTATTGAATACACTATCATTAGCCCATTGTATGTGCTTGTTTCCTCTGTTGAATGTTAATTGACTATAAAAGCATGGTTTTATTTCTGGGCTCTCTATTCTGTCTCATTGATCTATGAGTCTGTTTTTATGCCAGTACCATGCTGTTTTGATTACTATGGCTTTATAATGTAGTTTTATATTAGGTAGCATGATTCCTTCAACTTTATTCTTCTTTCTCAGGATTGTTGTTGCTATGCAGGGCCTTTTGTGGTTTCATATAAAGTTTTGAAATATTTGTTCTAAGTGTGTGAAATAGATCATTGGAATTTTGATAGAAATTGTGTTGAATCTATAGATTTCTTTGGATAGCATAGGCATTTTAACAATGTCAGTTCTTCCTGTCCATGAACACAGTATGCTCTTCCACTTCTTGTTTCTTCTTCAATTTCTTTCTTCAGCATCTTATAATTTTCCATGTATAGGCCTTTTACATTTTTGGTCAGGTTTATACCTAGGTATTTTATTTTTTTTGAAGCAGTCATGAATGGGATAGTTTTCTTAATTTCCCTTTCTGACAGTTCATTATTGGCATATAAAAGGCAATTGATTTCTGGATATTACTTTTGTATCCTGCTAGCTTGCTGAATTCATTTATCAGTCCTAGTAATTTCTTGGTGGAATCTTAGGGGCTCTCTATGTACAGTATCATGTCATCTGCAAATAAAGACAATTCTATATCTTCCTTTACAATTTGGATGGCTTTTAATTTTTCTTCTTGTCTGACTGCTATGAGTAGGTCTTCCAGTATTACATTGAATAAGAGAGGTGAAAACGACATCCTTGTCTTGCTCCTAATCTTAAGGGGAACCCTCGTAATTTTTGCCTACTGAGTATGAGGCTTGCAGTGGGTCTGTCAGACATGGCCTTTATTATGTTGAGGTATGTTTCCTCTGTTCAAACTTTGCTGAGAGTTTTTTTTTTTAATCATAAATTGGTACTGGATTTTATCAAATGCTTTTTCTGTATCTATTGGTATGATTATGTGGTTTTTATCCCAATTTTGTTTATGTTGTATATCACATTTACTGATTGTGAATGTTGTACTTATCTTGCATTCCTGGAATAAATCCCAATTGATTATGGTATATAATCTTTCTGATGTATTGCTGTATTCAGTTTGGTAACATTTGGTGACGAATTTGGCATCTATGTTCAGCAGGAATGTTGACCTATAATTTCCTTTGCTTGTAATGTCTTTATCAGTTTTGGAATTAGGATAATGCTGGCCTCATAAAATAAGCTTAGAAGTCTTCTCTACTAGTAAACTGTAGTTGACAGTTTAGTAGGGATGATGACTTCTCTGCAATGAAGCTACTATATAAGATTCCTGTACAATTTAAGCACCAATGAAGTTGAACAAATGGTAAATTATTTAAAAAATAATTAGATTATGGAAATTTTCTTCTATTTTGTTTGATTAAATTGGCAATTGCCCTACCACATTTGCTAATGTTTGACTTCAGGGAAATCAAACCTGGCTCATAAAAATTGGTAAGGGCAGGGTTTGTTGGTATAATAGATAATGGTGCTACTTGAATTATTCTTGCATTTTCTCTACAGAGCACACCTTGGAAATCTTTACAACTTCTGATATTATAAGGCCATAAAGAATTCAGCAGTGTTTTCACATAAATTTATAGTTTCTTAATTGTAACATCATGTGAATAGGCTTATGGATATATGGGTAAGGCAGGTAATTATTCAATTGATAGACAATGGGTGAGAGATGCGTGTGAGAGAGTCCCTTCAGTAGCCCAGGCAAGCCCCCAAAATTCAGATTTGGCTCCTCTCTTATTATCCATGTGATTATTGCAACATACACAAGTCCTTTAATTTCTTGGGTCTTCAGATTTTTCATTTGTAAATAAAGAGTAAAAGTTTTAACTGCCTCAGTGGTTTCCAAGTCTGTCTTATTAGGATTGTCCAGAAAGATTTTTAAAAACCTGGATTCTCTGACTGACTCCACAAAATACTTATTCTGTGTGGATTAAAGAATTTATCTTACCTAAATAGATCTCTGGCCATTGTCCTTATAAGTCAGTCATTCCTTCTGCATTTATTAGCTGAAATTCTTCCATAAAGAAGAAATACCCTTCAGAAACCATATTCTACCCAGAAATAGAGATGGTAAAAAAAAATTAGAATGAATGTTTGACTTATTTGCTTTTATCAATATTTGGAATCACAAGCTGGTGCCTTAGCAACCTCCAAGAGTAACCAATGTGTGTATTTTAATATCAGCAACCTATGAGCTGTTATATGCTCAAAATGTTTCCATTTATTGTCATTACCTTTTTTTTCATTCTTAGATTTCCCCATCTAAGGTCAGCAGAAGTACCTTTAGGACAGTTCCTATGTCTTTTTAATAGGATCCTGTTTATCTTAAATAACTTCTTGCCTTCTGGCATAACAAGAATTTTATGCCTGAAAGATTTAATTTATAAACTTTCTACCCCAGATCTAGTATCAGCTATTTCACTATGTATCCAGGTTCCTTTTAATGGGAACTGTTTGGGGAGACCTCAGGTTAGGTGCTAGCCATGCTAATAAGTTTATTGATTCTTTCTCAAAATATGTATAGCTTTTAAAACAAAACACATTATTAAATTGCCCTCGTATTTTCAATTCACATTTATACCACAACATTTTAACTTATCAATTTTATTTGCTCAGAAAATTTACTTTTCTCCTTCTCCTATAGGCAACTTCATTATTTATCCTTATGGTGTTTCTTCTGAAAAAAAATTATATTGCCTTCCCCTATACTTATGCAAGAGTTAAGTAACATAACTACTGTCTCTAGTTTGCTTCTTTCAACAATGTAACCTAGTGATCCATATCACTACATAGAGATTAGTTTCTCTTCAGTGCTTTTTATAGTTGTGTGTATTCCATCTTGTGGATGTATCAATTTTTCAAACAGTATCCTGTTGGAGGTTATTAGGGTTGTTTCTAATGTTATGTTTATTAGATCTTTTTTTTTAAAATAGATCAATATTTTCTTCTTTTTGTTTAAAAAGTACACATTTTATTCATATGCTTATGGTAAGTACCCTTAATTTTTAAAGGCCCATAATTATTTACATTTTCTTTATTGATTTTTAAGATTATTATCCATCTCTTCATACTTAAATAAAACAGAACTAAACACACACAAAAACCAAACAATTAAAAACAAACACTCAAAAGCCAAATCCTAACCTGTACTTTTCTTCATCTTCACCACCAAACTTTTGTTATTACAAATAAATACAGAAAAAGTACCATGTGTAAATTTTATTTTGTATTTTTGTTAGTATATCTTTGAGGTAGATTTTAAGAAGTAGGACTGCTGGGTCAAATAGTTAATTTATATGGAACCTTTCTATATATAGCCACATTCCCGTCCCCTAGTGTTGAATTATTTTGCATTCACACCAGCAATGTATGAGCACACATATCCCTATGGTCTCAGCAATAGACTATCTTGTCAAATATTTGGATTTTTACTGGGTTTAAAAATAATGAATAGTATCTCCTCAATGAAGTTTAATATACTTTCATTTCCCTACGAGCAAGACTAACTTCTTTGAATAATTTCTTTCTTCATGTAATTTTGTTAGGTGTTTCCTTATGTATTGTGAGGCAATGTTGTTGTTAATAAATGTTTGTTAACATCCCAAGAGCTACTATTGTTTTATTATATAATGTTAGCTATAAAATTTTTACCTTGCACTTTTGTGTGATAATAAAACCACTATCTTGGCTTTCTTTTGGCTCTACATTTGTCTGGTATATCTTTGTCGATACCTTGATTTATAGACTTCTTGGATTCCCTTGGTTCTAACTGTCTTTTGTAGAAAACATATTTCTCAATCTGTTTCATTGGAAATATAAGTCACACAATGTCATAATCACTGAGTGTAACCATTTACATATTTTCATGAGTTTTATAGTCAGTTTTATTATTATGTTAGTTTATGTTTTTAAACCATGTTTTAAAATGTATCTCCTTTTCTGTTTTTTTCTTCTTTTGGTTTAAAAATTATATGCTTCATTTTTATACATATGGTGAGTATCCCTAATTTTTAAAAGGTCCATCATTATTTATAATTTGTTCATTAATTTTTAAACTTACCAATATCTGTCTTCATTCTTAAATAAAACAGAATCAAATGCAATTTAAAAAACTCACCTTTTCCATGAAATTGGGTTTTGTCTTTTTCTAAAACAGCAAATGAGCTGTTTTTTTAAAGAAGTTTTACCTAGTAAAACTTCTGCAAATGATATGATTGAGAATATAATTAAAGAAAAAACTTTCTAGTTTCAATGTTATTATCAACACCGAAAATAGTGACTCCATTGTCTTCTAGCATCTTTCATTGCTGATGAGAAGTCTGATGTCTACTAGTTTCTTATTCCATGGTAGGGGATTTGTTGTTTTTGTTTCTGTTTTCCTTCTGGAAGCTTTTAACTTGATGGGCAGCAAAAATCTGCCTTGGGTTATGACTGAGAGAGAAAATATACCAAAGAAAATGCTCTCCCTCACCCTATCCTCATTTATGCTTCTGGTTCACTTCAGTTCTGGGCCACCAGTTTCCCACATACCTCAAGAAATAATCATCTTCTCTATTCCCAGGGCTGTCAAATGCCTCTAATGTCAGTTTCGCATATCCACCAACTTATTCTCACTTCTATGGATCTCCAGAGTTGGGTACTGGAGAAAGAGCTGGCAGCCCCCGTTAATTTGTCATTTTGACAGAAACTGGAACAGCCCCAATTTTATTTTAACTTTAAGTTATGTTTTGTTCTTTTTTTTTAACGCTATAATTTGAGTCTTTCAATGTTCCAACACTTTATATCTGTTTCATCGACACATGATAATTATGTATTTATAATATAGATAATCAAATATTTACTATTAAAAATAGTTTTCATCAGTTTGGCTGTTTTCTTTTTCTTTTCTTTTTGTGGTAGTGGCGGTGGTGGTGGGTGGTGGCTGTTTTCTTTATCATTATGCTGGATAATAAGCTACAATCAATATGGTGAATCTGATTTTTTAAAAGTATACCTTTGGTCATTTGATCTGGATATATATTTTTGATGTGTCATCAATAAGCAAAAGAAAACCTTTTAGTGGTTTTGGTGAAAGGAGAATTTATTTCCTCTTCATCCAGATCAGAATGATTCTCCATGGAGCTATGCATATACTCCAAAATGTTTCTTGCAGGCAAGCCTATGGCTGGATCATTATGGTTAATATTTTTTTCAGTGATGACAGAGCTAGATGTTTCAGAAACTGACTAAAGAGAGGATCTGCTCTGGAATCCAGCATGGAGTGAAAAATGTTAGAAGCCACCAATCTTCTTCCTTTTCCATATGTAGGGACCATAGATGTGAGAGAAGAACAAGTCCATTCTTGTACATAAATTACTGGGCATAATGCTAGTTTTTTAAATTTTTATTTAAATACTCCTCATTTTGAACTCTCTTACACTTTCTATCCATCTGGTCAGCTCTAATTGGAAAGATAATTTTGACTATAGAGAACCTAAAATGAGAGAGAGAAGTGCTGTGACAGATGCAACCATGACACCGGAGGGAGAAAAGTCATAAATATAATGAGAATACTGAAATCAAAACATCAGTCTGAGAACATAGGTGTAACCATAAGAACAAGGGTGTATATGAAGCAGCCAGGCTGAATTGGTGAATTTAAACTTGATCTCTACAAAAACAATGCAAAAAACTTTGATCTATTAAACCTTCATACCTTTGTTATTTGCATGTGTATGTCTGTGTGTGCCTGTGTTACCAAGACTTTAATATAATCTTGTTTTTTCTTACTAAATCAGGTGTGTGGATATACCTAATCAGGAAGACTGAGGGCCTAGGAACTAATCCAGAAGCATCCTGTTGTTTAGCACACACAGTCTAGAATTAAACACCTGCCAGAACTAATCCAAAACAGGAACAATGTGGAATACTAAGAGCTCATTACAGAATGTATGTCCTTTCTATCTTAAGTGTATGCCTGGAAGACAAGTGTTTCACTATTTTAATTTTAAAATATTGCCAATATTTAAAACAATATATAAACACTGATTTTATGTTTATAAATAATTTTAAATGTACAACAATATATAATAGCTGTTAAACATTTAGAAAAAAAATCCCCTTTACCTAGAGATAAGTAGCTTAGGATTTGTGGATATTTTTCCCAATATTTTTCTCTACATTTTATAAATAAAATCATATATGTATGAAATTCCCTATCCTGTTTTTATTAATTATGTATCTTTTTTATTGCACTAGTTGCTTTATAACAATTTTCTATAGCTGTATAATATTATACTTTATAAATAATTATTATTTACTTTTCCTGATGCTTTTTAATTTTGAGACATTATTGTTTGGGAAGTTTCAGCTAGAAATGGTGTAAGAAGGCATGATTAATTTAACTGGTTTTTGATATATCATTTAAAAATTTTGTTTTTTACTTTTTTGAGTCAGAAAGTTTATTTTTTTCCCATTACCATTTAATCCCCTTTTATCTCTGCCCCTCACCCCACAATCACCACACTGTCATCCATGTCCCTCAGTCTTTTTTCCTTTTTGCTCAGTTCCTCCACCCCCTAACCAACCGTGCCTTAGCTGTCATCCAGCTCTCTATGATTCTGTCTCTATTTTGCTTGTTAGTTCAGTTTGTTCATTAGATTCCACTTACGAGTGAAATTATATGGTATTTTCTTTCTCCAAGTGGCTTATTTTGCTTAGCATAATGTTCTCCAGGTCCATCTGTGCTGTCCCAAAGGGTAAATTTTTCTTCTTCTTCTTTTTTTTTTTTTTTTTTTTTACAGCTGAGTAGTATTCTATTATATAAATGTCCCATAGTTGTTTTATCCACTCATCTACTGATGAAACTTGGGCTGCTTTGGATATGTTCCCAGAAAAAGGATTAATATATGGCATCTGCTAAGATACCAAAAGTTACTTGGGAGAAATGGGAAATATAATTATTATAACCTGGTGAAATTACTTTCATTATTTTATTCATCTTTAAACTAAATCATGGTTTTATTTATTTAAAAAATTTCAGTATTCTTAGGGCTTGTCAGTATTCTTAGGGCCCCAATCTTACATTTTGCTTTGCTCTTCTAGGGTATGTGTTTATGTGTGTGTGTGTGTGTGTGTGTGTGTGTGTGTGTGTTCATGAGTCATTTTATGTAATGGATGGAGGAAATAAGACCTTAAAAGTATAAGCTGTTGAGAGCCCTTTCTTATCCATACCCAATGCCCTAGGCTGTTCCTAAAACTTTGCTTTAAGCCAGCATATTAAAGCCTTTATTTTTAGGATTCAATGATGTATTGTGCTTAGAATTTTATTCAAAATCCAATTAAAAAGCATTTGAGTAGTAATATCCTTTAAAATCAATGACAGATTATGTTACCTACAATGATAGCATAATTAAATAATTGCTTCTCTTAATGTGTTATGGGTGCAAAATAAATATGTATGTTTTAGAATACATTCTTTTATCCATGAAAGTCCAAAAACCCACATACATGTTTCCTGAAAAATACAATTTATCAAAGTTTAACAAAGAAGCAGAACCAATAAGAGAGAGGGAGAAAGAGAGTGGGAAAGAGGGAGGGGGCAGGGAGAAATAGAGATTGAGAATAGAGATTTCCTTTTATTGCAGAGGATTGGCATACACAATTGTGGGAGCTGTGTAAGCAAACCTGAAGTCCTTAGGGTAGAAGTCAAGAAGGGAAGATGATGAGCAGACTTACACCACAAGTCTGAACTAAATCATGGAGTCTTCAGGCTCAGTGAAGTCCTAGGCCCTCTTTTAAAGTCTTTACCTGGCAAGGTCAACCCCTTCTAGGATAATCTCCCTCTTGCCTAATTTAAAGCCAACTGATTAGGAATTCTAATCAATTCCACAAAATCCCTAGATTTTGTTTGATTGAATGACTGAGTTTAAAGTCCTATGGTCAATGCTGATTGAAAACAAAGTTTGGTAACTTTGGTTTTAAAAATTTTTTAAATTATTTTAGCTGAAAGATTTAATAAAGATGGGCAGTCTAATTACTAGCAATTCATTATTAGTCCTTAGTTCATTGGTTTTTTTGTGGAATGAATAGTAAGAAAACCATGAATGTTGTATATTTTTGTTCTGTTTGTTATTGACTTCTACATTTCTTCTTTAAGCTCTAAGCCACCATTTGCATTAATATTAATATTTAATATAATTATGGCTAATATTATCCCCTGAATGCTTTTATATAATAATAGCTTTGTATTTACACAATACCACTTTTCCAAAGAGCTGTGCGTGCTTTGTAAACAGTGAGCCAGATTTCTTCCCCTATTTAAACTGTTTTCCACCTACCCCGAAGAAATATTAACACTTTAGAATAGGACCTTGATTTGTGCTTATAACAGAAATAAAGTGATCAGTGTTCATATAGTGTAAGATACTTCTCCAATAAGCCCTAGGAGGATTATTCAGTGTTCTAAGCACTTCACAAAAATCTCATATGAAATAAGTTCTTTGTCACAGTTATAAAATTGAACATAGAACATTCCACACTGAAAATGTATTTCTTCATTGCTTTTTAGAGAGAGAAGAAGGGAGGGAGAGAGAGACAGAGAGACAGAGAGACACACACAGAGAGAGAGACATTGTCATGAGAAAGAAACATCAAGCGGTTGTGTTCTCTTATGTGTGCCAACTGAGGATTGCACCTACAACCTGGGTATGTGCCCTGACCAGGAATTGAACCTGACCTTTTTGTTTATGGGACAGTGCTCCAACAAACTGAGCCACACTGGCAAGGGTGAGAAGTATTTTTGAATGGTGGATAAACTGTAGCTAAAACAATGCATTTTTCACACCAATGGGGTTTTCTAATGCTTTTAGGGAAGAAGCAGGTGGAGTTTGACTAGGGTAAGAGTCTTCTTACTATGTACACAGGAGAGAATTACCATAATCAGAAAGATAAATATTCTCAGCTGTAGAAACTGGAATAACCTAAATGCTTTCTCTTTGGCTGAAAAAATACGAACTATCTATTGTGTTCATACTCAGACACTATCAGTGTGATATGTCCCAGGGAACAATATCATCCTATTAAGCAATAAGTCAAGCTGGTGATACTGTAGAGAAAACACTCAACTGGGGGTCATAAAATCTCTTCCTAGTTTTGTTCCTAAGTAACTCTGTAGTTTGAGCAAATCACTTAACTTCTCTGTCTGTTTCTCCATTCATATAGTTAGAAAATTGGTCTAATGACATTTCTCAATCATTCTGTGTCTAAAATTCTAGAAAAGAGCAAACATGCTCATTGGCTGTAAAAAAGTACCTGGAGAAAGTGTATGAATATTCCCATTTGATATTAGAAATGCTTCACAATGTTTCTCCTTAAATGCCAAATATTTTATATATGTGATGGGGGCTAAAACATAGAGTATACAACAATAAAAATTGACAAATTTAATATTTATTCTAGAAATCATGGTGATTTTACCAAGATTTACATATTTTAATATTATTTTAAGACTTGGTATAAAAATTTAATTTTTATTGGAAAATTCCAAGTCTAAATCAGTTACTCAATTACATTTTAAAAATTGTAATCCCAAGGTGATCTTTTAGATTCTCTAGAATGTTAAATTTTCTTAAACATTATAAGTCCTCTAAATATTAAATATACAGATTGTTATTCCCAAACTTAACACAAAAGTATTCATATAATAAATCTGATTTATGCCATCAATAAACTTAATTCTAAACCTTTCTGGGTTATTTATAGCCACCTATTTATTCTTTACAGAAACAATTTTCTATTCCAAGTGAATTGGATCACATCATTAAAAGGCTGTTTGTGCATTCAGAGATTTTTGGCTGGAGTATGAGATCTGGAGTGGTAGATAATCAGAGCAATTTTCCTCAAAACTATGAAAGGCAGATTGAGCTTTCTCTCATAGTCTCTTGGTCAAACTGGGCTCCAAGTCCAAACCCTACAAGTGGGATGTATATCACTTTAACTTCTATTTGCAACTTCATTAGTTCTTAGCTCTGATTTAGGCATGAAATCTCCACCCAAACTATTATACTCACAGTTTGGTATCAAGTAGTGATTAATACTGAAGGCATTTACTATTTAGTATTCTGAACTTTCTTCAAACTCATTATATAGCTGTTTAAAAGTTATTGAATTTGAGAGATAAAAGATGGCAGAGGAGTAAGTGGAAGATACACGAACCTCTTCCCAGGACCAGTCTGGATTTACAACTTAATTTTGGAGAAATCATCTGGAATAACCAACCGAACACTGGCTGGAGAGGTCTTATAACCACGGAGAGACAGAAAAGGCTGATACATCAGAACGTGACCGGTAGGGAGTGCGGAGAGGCAGAAGGGCTGACAGGGCTCCCATGGGTGGCAGCTGAAGGGACTGAGAAACAGTTCAGCAGCAGAGGGTTCCCCCTGAGAAGTGCAGGGTCTAAACCCCCAGCTGGGCTTCTCAGCCTACAGGAACAGAGTGGAAAGTAAAATAGTATCCAGCTGTTAAAGCGAAAAGCCACAGAGTTTCTTGCTAGCCAGAGAGAAACAGCTGGAGAAAAAGAGCTCTTAAATGGATCACATACAAAAATATTTTGGACCGCACTTACTCTGGGCTCAAGCAGAGGGAAGGCAGAGAGGACTGGAGACACTTGGGGAGAGTTTGGCATGGTGGCTTTGAGGGGAGAACTGGGGGAGCAGCCAACCGGGTCCCAGTGCTGATTCATCCCCAATACTGCAGGCAGACCATTCCCCTCCAAGTGGCATCAGCCTGAGGGGAAGCAAAAGCCCTGCCTACAGGAATTAAGCTTCCACACCCATGGTCCTTAAGCCTGATGGCTAATCACAGATTGAAGAGATTAATAACTAAAGAAGACAGACAAAGGCAGTAGGTCCTTGGAAGTCTCCAACAGGCTGCCTAGGGCCAGACTGGTACATGATCTGACGCCACCAGAAGCAGATCCAGGAAGTGCAGATCATTCTAAGAAGCACCAACAAACAACAGGAGTCACAAAAATGGGGAGACAAAGAAGCAACACCCCATCAAAAAGAAAGGTAGAATCCCCAGAAAGAGTGCTATATGAAATAGAGGGGAGCAAACCATCAGATATGGAATTCAAAACATGGATTATGGAGAAGCTCAATAATCCAGAAAAACTACAAGGAACTTACTGAGAATTACACCAGCATGAAAAAGGACATAGAAGCTATCAATAAGAGCCAGGAGGAAATGAAGAATACGATCTCTGAATTGAAGAACACAGTAGAAGGAATTAAAAGCAGGCTAGAGAAAGCAGAAGATCGGATCAGTGAGCTGGAGGACAACATAGACAAAAACTCCCAGACACTGCAACAAAATGAAAAAAAGACTGAACAAGACTGAAGAAGTTCTAAGACAGCTGCAGGACAACATGAAATGTAATAATATCCATATCATAGAAATTCCAGAAGGAGAAGAAGAAGAGCAAGGGATAGAAAACCTCTTTGAAAAACTAATTACAGAAAACTTCCCTAACATGAGGAGAGAAAGAGTCATGCAAGTCCAGGAAGCACAGAGGGTCTCAACGAAGATGAAACCCAACAGGCCCACTTCAAGACACATCATAATTAAAATGGCAACATTCAAAGACAAAGAGAGAATCCTAAAAGAAGCAAGAGAGAAACAACTAATAACATACAAGGGAGCTCCAATAAGGCTATCATCAGATTTCTCAGCAGAAACACTACAAGCTAGAAGGATATGGCAAAAAATATTCCAAGCAATGAAAAACAAAGGCATACAACCAAGAATACTCTACCCAGCAAGGCTCTCATTCAAAATGGAAGGTGAAATAAGGAGTTTCGAAGACAAAAGAAGGCTACAAGAATACATCTCCACCAAACCAGCATTGCAAGAGATGCTAAAGGGTCTGCTTTAAGAAGATGAAGAAACAGAGAGAGACAGAGAGGAACATGAGTACAAAGGGGGAAAAAGACAATGAATAAGTACTTATCAGTAATTACCTTAAATGTAAGTGGATTAAATGCTTCAATCAAACGACACAGGGTAGCTGAATTGATTAGAAAGCATGACCCACATATATACTGTCTACAAGAGACCCACCTTAGAACAAAAGATCTACACAGACTGAAAGTGAAGGGATGGAAAAAAGTATTTCAAGCAAATGGACATGAATAAAAAGCTGGGGTAGCAATACTTATATCAGACAAAGCAGATTTCACAGCAAAGGCCATAAAAAGAGACAAGGACATTTCATAATACTTAAGGAAAAATCCATCAAGAAGATATAACCCTTATAAATATATATGCACCCAACTTAGGAGCACCCAAATATGTAAGGAAAATTTTGAAAGACTCCAAGAAAGATATAGACAGCAACACAGTCATAGTAGGGGACTTTAACACCCCATTGTCAACAATGGACAGATCTTTGAAGCAAAGAAACAACAAAGATATTGAGGCATTGAACAACACTCTAGATCAAATGGACTTAGTAGATATATATAGAACCTTTCACCCCCCAAGAAGCAAAATATACATTCTTCTCAAGTGCACATGGAACATTTTCAAAGACAGACCACATGGTAGGACACAAAACAAGCCTCAACAAATTCAAGAAAATTGAAATTATATCGAGCATCTTCTCAAATGACAATGGCTTAAAATTGGAAATCAACCTCAAGGAAAGAACTCAGAAACAATCAAACTTATGGAGAATGAATAACATGCTATTAAATAATGAATGGGTTAACAGTTACATCAAAAAAGAAATAAAAAAGTTTCTGGAAACTAATGATAATGAACACAAAAAAACCCAAAACCTATGGGATACAGCAAAAGCAATCCTGAGAGGAAAGTTCATAGCAAATCAGGCCTACCTAAAAAAGCTAGAAGAATCTCTAATAAAAAACTTAACCCTACAGCTACAAGAACTAGAGGAAGAACAACAAGCAAAGACCAGATTAAGTAGAAGGAAGGGAATCATTAAGATCAGAGCAGAATTAAATGACATAGAGACTAAACTAACAATTCAAAAGATCAACAAAAGTAGGAGCTGATTCTTTGAAAAGATAAACAAAATTGACAAGCCTTTAACCTGGCTCAACAAGAAAAAAAGAGAGAGGACCCAAATAAATAAAATCAGAAAAAAAGAGGAGAAATCACAAGTAATACCACAGAAATACAAAGGATTGTAAGAAATCATTATGAACAACTGTATGGCAAGAAATTTGACAACCTAGATGAAATGGACAAATTCCTGGAAACATATAGTCTTCCAAAATTGAATCAAGAAGAAGCAGAAAGCCTGAATAGACCAATAACAACTAGTGAAATTGAAGCGGTAATCAAAAAACTTCCGGCACACAAAAGCCCTGGATCGGATGGTTTCACAGGTGAATTTTACAAAACATTTAGGAAAGAACTAACTCCTATCCTCCTCAGATTATTCCAATATATCCAAGAAGAAGGAAGACTCCCAAACTCATTCTATGAAGCCAGTATTACCCTAATTCCAAAGCCAGGTCAAGACACAACAAAAAAAGAAAACTACAGGCCAATATCGCTGATGAACATAGATGCTGAAATCTTCAACAAAATATTGGCAAACAGGATTCAGCAACACACTAGAAAGATCATACATCACGATCAAGTGGGATTCATCCCAGGAATGCAAGGATAGTTTAATATTCACAGATCAATAAATGGAATACACCACATAAACAAAAAGAAAGACAAAAACCACATGATCATATCAATAGATGCAGAAAAAGCATTTGATAAAGTACAACACACATTTATGATGAAAACTCTCAGCAAAATGGGAATAGAGGGGGCATACCTCAACATATTAAAGGACGTATATAAGAAACCTGAAGCCAACATCATACTCAATGGGCAAACACTGAGAGCCTTCCCTCTGAGGTCAGGAACAAGAAAAGGATGTCCACTCTCTCCACTCCTATTCAACATAGTCTTCGAAGTTCTAGCCACAGCAATCAGACAAGAAAGATAAATAGAAGGCAATAAATTAAAAAAGAGGAAGTAAAACTGTCATTATTTGCAGATGACATGATAGTGTACATAGAAAACCCTATAGATTCCACAAAAAAAACTACTCGACCTAATAAGTGAATTCGGCAAAATAGCAGGGTACAAAGTCAATATTGAGAAATCGAAGGCATTTCTGTATACCAACAATAAAATCTCAGAGATAGAAACTGAAAGAAAAATCCCATTTACCATAGCAACAAGAAAAATAAAGTACCTAGGAATAAACTTAACCAAGGAGGTAAAAGACCTGTACTCAGAAAACTACATAAAAATGAAGAAAGAAATCAAGGAAGATACAAATAAATGGAAGCATATACCATGCTCATGGATGGGAAGAATCAACATCATTAAAATGTGTATACTACCCAAAGCAACTTATAGATTCAATGCAATCCTTGTTAAAATACCAGTGACATTTTTCACTGACCTAGAACAGATACTTCAAAAATTTATATGGAACCAGAAAAGAGCTCGAATGGCCATAGCAATTTTGAGGAAGAAAAACACAGTAGGAGGAATCACAATACCTGATATCAAACAATACTACAATGCCACGCTAATCAAAACAGTCTGGCATAAGAACAGACATATGGGTCAATGGAACAGAATAGAGAGCCCAGAAATAAACCCAGGTCTATATGGTCAACTAATATTTGACAAAGGGGGAAGGAACATCAAATGGAGTGAAAAGAGCCTCTTCAACAAATGGTGTTGGGAGAACTGGACAGGGACATTACAAAAAAATGAAACTAGACCACCAACTTACACCATACACCAGAAGAAACTCAAAATGGATCAAAGACTTAAATTTAAGCCTTGACACCATAAAAGTCCTAGAGGAGAACATAGGCAGGAAATTTTTAGATATCCCACGCAACAACATTTTCACTGATATATCTCCTAAGGCAAGGGAAATAAAGGAAAGAATAAACAAATGGGACTATATCAAACTAAAAAATTTCTGGTCAGCTAAAGAAGACATCGGCAAGATGTAAAGGAAACCAACCATATGGGTCAATATATTTGCCAATGATATCTGAGACAAGAGATTGATCTCCAAAATATATAAAAAACTCATACGACTCAACACCAAGAAGACAGACAACCCAATTAAAAAATGGTCAAAGGACCCGAACAAACACTTCTCTAAAGAGGACATACAGAGAGGGTCCATAGACATGTGAAAAAATGCTCAACATCACTAGCCATCAGAGAGATGCAGATAAAAACCACAATGAGATACCACCTCACACCAGTCAGAATGGCCATCATCTAGAAATCAACAAACAACTTGTGCTGGAGAGGATGTGGAGAATTGGGAACCGTGGTGCATTTTTGGTGGGAATGCAGACTGGTGCAGCCACTATGGAAAACAGTTTGGAATTTCCTCATGAAACTAAAAATGGAACTGCCTTTTGAACCAGCAATTTTATTACTGGGATTATATCCGAAGAATCCTGAAACATCAATTCAAAAGAACCTATGCACCCCTATGTTCATAGCAGCACTATTTACTATAGCCAAGGGCTGGAAACAACCTAAATGCCCATCTGTAGATGAGTGGATCAAAAACTGTGGTACATTTACACAATGGAGTACTATGTAGTAGAAAGAAAGAAGACCTTCTACCATTTGCAACAACATGGGTGGAACTAGAGAGAATTATGCTTAGCGAAATAAGCCAGGCAACGAAAGAAAAATACCTTATGCTGTCACCTATTACAGGAAACTAATGAACAACACAAACGAATGAGCAAAATTGAACCAGAGAGCATAAGCCTATGATCTCATTACCTGAGTGATTGTACGTATATGCCTCACTTAATCCTGTCTGCAGCGCTGCCTCGTGAGACTCAAGGGTTTGGCTGAGCTAAGTAGCTGGAATACAACAAGGAGGCCAGCCTGTTAAACCAAGCACACCGTTGTCCAGGGAGAGCCAATTGACCTGGAGTCTGCATGATCCTTCCCCATGTGTGAAGGCCACCCACACCTCTGCACCCCCACTCTTATTAGGGATTTCTGGACCCAATGGTAGGTAAGATGACGACCATGTCCAGGTTGAAGCAGCTAGAGGAGCTCGAGACCTTCGCCCATTGTCCTTTATAAGGTTATAAAGGGTCTTAAGTCTGAGAGGGAGGGATTGTTATTTTTTATTGTCAAAATAATTAATTAATCATTTATTTATTTAAAAAAGAAGAAGAAGAATATATGAAAAGGTGAAGCAGGAGAGCTTGTATGTACAACCCAGGGGCATGGACTTGGGGGAGGGATTGTTGGGGAGGGGTGTGCTTGGTGAAGGGGAGCAAAGGGTAAAAAACTTGAACTATTGTAACAATATCGTCGTCGTCGGCAGCCATCCGTCTCGAGAGACGATGGTGTAGCTTCTTAAGAGTCTATCTGCACCTCCGAGAATGGTTGTGCAGTCCGACTCGGGAGTGACACGGTATCTATATCCTCCCATGTTGAATCGACATCTTGCGATGACGCTGGAGTGTCCTCTCCAGTGAAGCTGAAGCTACAGAGCCTGGGCAGGGTGATATGGAGGGTCTGCTGTTGCCCATGCAGCAGACCCCCCCTCTCTTCGCAGCTGAAGGGCCCAAGGGAAAGACGGAGTCAATACAGCTTGGCTTCAGGTGCGCCGCAGGAGTTGCCGGTGTTGACTACAACGTCAAACCGCCTTAGGGACTCCGGCTCCGGATTTTCTGTCGGGGTTTACTCCCTTAGCCTTTCCCCTGAAGAGGTATGCCGCAAGGCAGCGGAGGTTTTTTGGAGTCAGAGTTTTCCTTCTCTGTGTAACAATATAATCAATAAAATATACTTTAAAAAAGTTATTGAATTTTATTCTGCCCAACTCATGTGTATCTGACTGTGGCAGAGCCACAATCTTATAATTCATTCTGATTACAGTACAGATTTTGACTTTCAAACATACTACCTCATTTGAGCTTGCCCTTTCAAGTAGGGATGACATGTGTATTAATATTATACCAATTTTATTATTATTATCCCTAACTTATTTTGTTGAGTTTAAAGGCTATCCCTAGAAACTAATATAGCTTCTGTGAGGTACCTGGTTTGTCTTGTTAAACTTTTGTTGAATGAATAACTACTAACTTTAAATTTTATAATACAATATCGGCATTGCATAATAAATAGTTAAATTTCTTTGTTTCTATACCTCAGAAAATTTGTTCCAGGATGCCTCCAAGCTAGTAGAAATGTGAATTCTAATCACAGTGAAGTGAGTGTGTACCTTGAAGTGGTGAGTTCTGCTGCTCCAGTGCAGAAACGGGCAAGCACTCAAGGCTGTAACTCTCAGGGGTCACATTCCCTGGCTTCTATCCTATAGGTTGGGCCTCTTCTTTCCATCACTGAGGTATGGGGCCATGAACACTACTCCAAGACAATCCTAGACAGGCTTGCGATGTACGTTTCACTATCTAGCCTTCACTTCAAAGCTAAACCCCTTCCAAAGTCTGGGTGCTTGGCTTCACAGTTTTCTTCTACTTACGATTGAGAAAGCTATAATGAATACCCTAGCTCCCCAACCTCCAGCTTTTTCAGGAATTTAAGATCTTCCAAATAGCCTGGGTTGAAGAGGCATCTGAATTTCTCGAAACTTCTGTTTTTACCGAAAAAATTGCACACATATGCATACACACACATACACATACATACAAGGCAGGGAGACACAAAGTCCTTACTAGCTTGTTGGTATGGGAAGAAAAATAGCAATAGAATAATGAATGAGCAGGAGTTAATAAGTCAACAAATTACCTGGAATTATTATAAAAATATTTTAAATCTAGTTATGTATATTTTACAAAGTGCTTCCATATAGTATATATATCATGTTTAATCTTCCTAATATTTTGTAAAGACAAGTAAGAAATTACAACCCCTATTTTACAAATTAAAAACCTGAGACTCAAAGAAGTACTTGTCTTCAAGTATCACAGATATATGTGCATGTGCACGTGTGTGTTCTCAATGGTGTTACGCATTAGAATAATTAGGAAAGCCATTCAATAATACCCATGTCCAGGACTTACCTTGGGTGAATTAAAACAAATTCTCTGGATATGACCTAGAAGGGTTATTATTTTTTTTTTTTTAGCGTTTCCCAGATGATTCTAATATGCAAGCAGGGATGAGTACCAGAACTGAGCTTAAAATACAGGCTTTCTGATTTCAAATGCCATGTTTTGAATGTTGTATCACAGTAATCATTTAAATATTGCCATTGAGGATATTAATTCATGCTTTCTCTGTAAGGTGGAGGGATCATGGTTTCATCAGGCATTCCTCAGACCACTCAGCCATCCAGAAGAGAATCTATAAGAAATAGCCTTGAAGCTGGTGAGGGGACAGGGGCAAGACGGAATACCTGGTGCTCTTGGAAGTCATATAGATCTGTTTTTTATTGATTGGTTGCATAAACAAAGTGTTCCTGATTGACAAACTGGACTTCTGGCCAAGATGGAGGAGTAGACAGACACGTTGCATCTCCCTCCACAACTAAGAAGAAATACAACTACCTCAAAACTAGAAACAACCAGAAGTTCCAGAAAATTAAACTGCATGGAAGTCCAACAAACAAAGATATAAAGAAGAAATACTCATCCAGACGGGTAGGAGGGGCAGAACCGGGGCAGAGAGGGTGTGGTGTGGTGATGACAGCAACGGTGGCAGTGGCAGGCCAGCGGAAAGTACAGTTACACATTTTAAAAAGTCAGGAGGAACACCTGAGGAGCATTCCCAGCTGTTCACCAGACTGCATAGCTCACGGTTCCAGCACTGGGAAGCATAAAGTTTCATTGCTGCTGACTGTGCAAACCAGTGGGGGTTGGTGTGGAGGTCTCTCAGCAGAGTCCACTTGTTTAAAGGGACCCCATGGCCCCAGAACATTCGCAGACCCATCCACTCTGGGAACGACAGCGAAGGCAACAGCTAGAGAGGCACCAGGCCCATACAGATGAGGGAGAAGTGCCTGGGAAAGGGGCAAGTGCTGAGCAAGTGGCACTGTTTCCTCTCAGACCCCTCCCCCACATACAGTGCCACAATGTGGTGAAATGGGCCACTCTGTACTGACGAATCCCTAAGGCTCTGCCGCTTCCAACATAGCAGGAGTGACAGCTCTATCTAAGACATGGAGGCAAACAAACACAGGAGCCTATCAAGATGAGGAGAAATATGGCCAAAAAGAGGGAACGGATCAAGGTTCCAGTGGGAAAACTAAGTGACAAGGAGATAGCCAAACTAACAGATGAGGAGATAGCCAACATAACAGATGTAGAATTCCAAACACTGATGATGAAGGTACTCACAGGCTTGACAGATATGCTTGAGTATGGCAAACACATAAGAGAAGAAGTGAAGGCTATGCTAAGTGAAACAAAGGAAAATCCACACAAAACCAATGGCGAAGGGAATAAAACCAGGGTTGAAACCAATGATTTGGAACATAAGGAAGAAAAAAACAGTCAACCAGTGCAGAATGAGGAAGCAAGAATTGAAAAAAATGAGGAGAGGCTTGGGAACCTCTGGGACAATTTTAAACGTGCCAACATCTGAATCATGGGGGTACCAGAAGGAGAAGAGGAAGAGCAGAAATTGAAAACTTATGTGAGAAAATAATGGAGGAAAATTTCCCAAGTTTTCTGAAGGAAATAGACATACAAGTCCAGGAAGCACAGAGAGTCCTGGTTGAGCTGGACCCAGAGGGGACCACACCAAGACACATGATTCAAATGCCAAAGGTGAAAGATAAAGAGAGAATCCTAAAAGCAGCAAGAAAGAAGCGGAGAGTTGCCTACAAAGTGGTGCCTATAAGACTATCAGCTGATATCTCAAAAGACACTTTGCAGGCAAGAAGGGACTGGCAAGCAGTAGTCAATGTGATGAAAAGCAAGGACCTGCAACCAAGAATACTCTATCCAGCAAAGCTATCATTTAGAATGGAAGGGCAGATGAAGTGCTTCCCAGACAAGGTAATGCTAAAAGAGTTTATCATCACCAAGCCATTATTACATGAAATGTCAAAGGGATTTACTTAAAAAAAAAATCAAAACTATGAACACTAAAATGACTACAAACTCACAACTATCAACAACTGAATCTTAAAAATAAAAGCAAAATCCAACTAAGCAAACCAGAATATGAACAGAATCATAGGTATGGGGACCATTTAGAGGGTTATCAGCTGGGAGGGGGAAGGGAGGAAAAATTGGGAAACGGTGCAGGGACTAATAAGCATAATTGGTTGGTACAAAATAGACAGGGGGAAATTAGGACTAGTATAGGAAAGGGTGAAGCCAAAGAACTTATATGTACGACCCATGGACATGAACTAAGGGGGGTGGGATTTCTGGAGGGAAGGTGGGTACTGGGCAGAGGGGAGCAAAGGGGAAACATTGGAACTACTGTAACAACATAATCAATAAAATATACTTAAAAGAAGAAAGTGTTCCTATGGTGAGATATTATTAAGTGTAGGGTATTTAGAGTCCCTAGGCCATAAACATTGCTCACTAAATTTCAGTGTTTGGAAATGGTGTGAGGTGAGGTGTAGAAAACAGAGGAAGATGACAATTAGAAGCAGTAGCAATTTGTGGATGGAATTGGCAAGAATGCCCCACAAGGGTGATGGATAAATAATGTTCTTCTGATGACAGTAGGATTTTGGGTCTCTTTTTGCTATTAAACTTGTTACTATCAGACATTATTTCCATCCCTTTGTTCCACTAGCATCTATTTTGTATATGAAGAGAAACAAGAAGGAAAAATGAAAAGCTATGATTTCTTGCTGTGTTCTTGCTGCATTATTTATGATGCGGATTCTTAAAGAAGACTGAGATCCATTGTTCCCATGATAAGCAAGTAACATTCTAATAAGGGCAGTCTGCTATTTTAGGACTCTTAGCCTTTCCTTAGGGTCATACTGATTCCCCTCTACAGTCAGCTGATAAAATATATTTAGAAATGTAGTTGATGAGTTAACTGTTTTTATTATTGTTTTAGTTTAAATAAATTGAATTAAAAAATAGAAATGCAGTTGAACTTACTTGAAAAGTAACTGTTTTATTGAGTAAAAAGTGGGGATATTACTTACCCAAGGTATAGGTCAGATGATTATGGGAAAAATCCATGTAAAATATATGCTTTAAATCTTTTTTTAGGTTTTGTTTTAAAAACTTCTATTCTTTGTAATATGATATAGTCCTTTTCACTGAATAAGTAAAAACTGAAAGATTATAAGGAAGTTAATAAGAAAAGGCATTGCTTATAAAATAAAGATTTGATCGGGAAAGAGAAAAACATGGAGAGAGGTACCTCAAAAAGAAAAATAAACAAACAAAAAAAGAGGCAGCAAGTACAGAAAATCCCTCAAGGCAGTCAGGTGTGGAGGGGTCTTCGAGGCTGGGAATAAGAGTGGTTTCTTGTTACCTTAATTGCGTCCTGCCTGCTTGGGTCCATAGTAGAGAGAGGAGCCAAGAGATCAGAAGAAAGAGAAAACACATTCTGGAATGATAAGGACATGTCCACTGAGAGACCTACCATTTAGAGGTGCCCTCAGTTGCTGAATGGATCTAGGGTGGGTGATGTGCAAACCTTGACAGATCTAAGAAGGTGGCGTGGCCTAAGATAACAAGTTAGTCTACTGTCCCATGACTCTGTTTCTTTACAATGCATGTGAGTACTGGAAGGGATATGACCCTTAAATCCAACTTCACACCTGGTTAAGAAATATCCTTTTCAAGAAGGGATAGGAAAAACCATGATGATTGTGTGAAGCTGTATGTTAGAGTAAGCAAAAGATGAAAAAGTAACCTTTACTTAAGCATTTAAAAGTATCTTGGTCTTTGCATTATATGTAGTGCTCTTTGATTTTGAGCCTACTTAATGATTATACTAGGTATAAAAAATTAATGAATGAAGATTTGTACTAGTTTATTTTTTATCACTCACTAGTTAAAAGCTTGGTTGTCAGGCTCCTTCAACAGAGACAACATCTACTATTATCCTCTAGGGAAAGCCTGTCCTTTGATGAGGGGACATTAACTCTTGAGAGCTAAAATCACTACCTTGGCTAATACATGGCCATTGCAAATGTCCTTTTATAGGGATAAACAGCCATTTAAAGAAGATTCCTTTATTAATTCAACCAATAATTGAGTCTGTGCCAGGAACTTGCTGAGAACTGATGATCAAGAGATACAGGACACCCTGCACTGGAGCCTCCACTCTAGAAAGGGTCAACTCAAGACACTATTTCAGCAAGAAACAGTTTGTGGTTCAGCCTGAAACACAAGATAGAAATTGTGGGAAGAGGTATGAGCTGCTTTCCTCACCAAATTAAATTTATTTAAAGACTTTCAGATTAATTTACAGTTCTACATATTTTTTAGGAAAAACATTCTCTCAAGCACACGTGGTTTAAAGAGGGTGACTGATGGAGGTTTGGCAAGTTGTTTACTTCTGAGCTTCAGGAAGAATTTTAGGTCTCTAACACAGAGACATTTGATTGTTATGAAAAGCAAGTGAAAGGTTGCAGGTAGAGCAGTTACCATACAGGAAGTAATTAATAGTTTGTAGCTCTCCTTATTATAATGTCAGTGAAGAAACATGAGAAGCACTTCTTACTTCTAGTCTTCCCCATCCCCAGCTAGTGAGGTAGCTCACCTTAGTCTTGCTTCTGTTCAGTCTGTCAGCTACACTGCCACCAGAATGGTCTTTCAAAAACACAGAGCCCCCCCATAAAGTGTCCCTTCACTGACTCCACTGTCTGAAGACAGAGTCCCTCTTCGCTGCCTGAAACACAAGGTCACCCACTGCTGACTCAGACCTGCTTTTTCCATCTTATCTCCTACTTCACTTCCGCCTCTTTGAACTTTCTCCTCCACCAAGACAAGACAAAAATACACTGTAGAGCCCTGATCACAGTATGCCTGTCATTCCATGACCCTCTTCCTTTTCACCTGCCTTCTGTTAAAATTCCTCATCTTTCTGTAACTGTTTTTAAAAATACCAAGTATTAATGGAAAAACTCCCTGGCCATAATCCTTCCACGATAGCATGTGAATACTCTGCACCTAACACACACAATTGCTTGTATATTAAAAAGAAATTTGATATTTTCGTGGTTGCTTTCCCTGTCTATACTACAGACTCCTCAGTGTCTCATACTCTCCTTTGTATCTCCAATGCCTGGCATGCAGTTATGCAGTTGGCCTTCACTAATGTTTATTGAACAGGACTTAATGATAGAGTCTCTCCTTCTCTGTCTCTGTCTCTGTCTCTGTCTCTGTCTCTCTCTCTCTCTCTCTCTCTCTCTCTCTATATATATATATATATATATATTGACTTGGTTTAATGTATATTTACTTGGTTTAATGTATATTTATAAATTCTTATTTCCCTCAAGGTAAAAAGATAAAGTCCTAACATTCACTACGATTTGTCAGCATTGCAGATAATTATAAATCTTGTTTCAGTCAGTTTATCTCCATTATTGCGTAACTCAGAATTGATTTGCTATGCATCATAATTTGAGTGTCAGTCTTCTCTATGTCCTTGCATTGTCTGCAGTGACCTATGCACATCTTGAAAGCAGTGGTGTCATTATTGTCTTTCCCTGGTCCTGTTGAACCCTTTGTGCCCTTTGACATCTTTGACCATCAGCTTTAATTACACTCCATCATTCTTATGATTTGCTCTATATTGCTTTGCGTTCCCCTGTCTCCAATGTCATCTAGTGTCCCTTGATGATACATTCTGAAACCAATTCAGCGTGTCTGGAATATGCATTTATTCATCAGAATAACCTGCGCTCTTCCCCTACACTGTCATACTAATAGCACTTGGGAATATTTATGGGTCTTTGCAAATACCACAATGGATCCTGCTGCATTTCATGATTGTTTTTCTGGTACTAATGTTTGGATGTTTGCTAATTTTTTTTTAATGCTGATAAAATAGAGCTATTATAAGAACGTAGTCTTCACATAACTACCTTTTGGCTCCTTCATCCAGCATAGTTTCTTGAGTCATTTTTTTCAAACTTTCTAATTTTTGCATCATCTTTGACTTTGAGTTTCCTGTAAGATGTATTTGCAACAAATCATTGTTTCCCTGACTGTCTTTATGTCACTGTCTTAATTTAGATCACCGATCCTATTTGATGAGATTTCAAATAAAATAAAAACAACATGGGTATACATTATCACACCCATACCCACAAATAAAATGTAAATTGATATACTGATGATTACCTTTGGCTTTACCATTAGTTTTCTGTCATAATTACAGTAATAAAATACTTTCTGCTCTCAGTTTAATACAGTCCCATACTTCTCTTAAATACTTGTATTTCGAAGTCATCCTTTTTCTTTTACCTTACTAACTTTATCACTGATTTCTTCGATTGCCTTTGTATTTTTCTAGCTGAGCCATTTCTTATGTCCCTTTGTTCCATGATTATTTTACTTTATATTGCATTATTATAACATCTCCTAAATTAACACTTCACAAATTTGGAAGTTGTGCCAATTCAGAGCATTGTAGGTGAAAGTATATATTTTTTTTCTGTGACTTAAAGACATACCAAGCTCAGAATCCACTCAAATCAGTCTGATGACAACAAAGCTCACTGCACTTCTCTTCCTTGTCATCATTGGTCAATGCCTTAAGTGAAGCCCTGGTCATCTTCTACTTCTCTTAGTAGTTGCCACTTCCTTTGTGCCCAGATTTCTAGCTTCTATTCACCTCCCAAAGCCTTCTTTAACATAAATGTCTTGTGCCCTCAAATTTCTTCTGTTCTTTCCAGTTTTTTGCATTATTACCTGGTTCTCAATTGAGACCATAATCTCTCCTACTGCATACAAATAGTTGCTGTGTAGTTTCTTACATTTCATGTATTATACTTCAGACACAGAGCAAGGCATTGATTTTCTCCTAGCTCCCCAGTGAGGCCTTCAAATCACAACTTCTCCATCTGTAAAAAGAGAGCCAAACAACAACAGCAAACCCTGTTTTTTAAATTTTTTAAAATCCTGTTAGTTTGCATATACACAAGAGCAGCAAATGATCACATATGATCCTTATGTCTGCTTTGCTGGAACTTACACAAGGAACCTTTAGGGTGACCTTCAGTCTGCCCTTCAGAGCATGGAAGCTGAGCCACATACCTGCCGCTCAACCTCGCCTGTAAACACCTGTCTTTTCCAAGTCCTTTGGGTTTTCCATTGTTCCTTTCAGGAAAGCAACCTTCATTCCTTCCCTGGAAAGATTGCCATGAACCACACAACCAACCAAGGTAGCAGACCTTTTTTCTTATGGGTTTTAATTACCTTTGAAAGTCATTTCCAGTTCCTCAGGACTTTTTGGTAACAACCAGAGCCCAAGCATATCTCCTTCAGGCATAACATTCCAGTCAGTCTTGGTCAACAAAACCTCTATTAAAGACTGGCCTTATTAGTTTTATGCAAAGAACCTTATATCATTAGTTACTTCTTCAGAAAGCCAAATTCTGGAGGGATAGGTAGGGAGAAAAATATACAGTGTGAAGGAAAATCCTTGTCCTTCTAATATTCACTAAAATTGCATTTGCATACTTCATATTTTATTTTGTTCACTTTCCTACATTTGAGGTTTTTTGGGGGGGGGTGGAGGGGAAATTTTCTGGCTCATTTATTAATTTATTTTGCTTTCATTTTCTTTCCCCTACTAAAAATTTTTGTATGTTTTTCTATTACAGTTGTCCCATTTTTTCCCCTATTACTTCCCCACACCCTGCCCACACCTTCTCCCACAGTCCATCCCCACCCAGTTTTCCATGTACATGGGTCATTTATACATGTTTTTTTACTAGATTCTTCCCCTTCCTACCCTCTCCCCTTGTCACTATTAGTCTATTCCTTGTTTACATGTCTCTGGTTCAATTTTGCTCATTTGTTTGTGTTGTTCATTAGTCTCCTGTAATAGGTGATAGCATATGGTATTTTTCTTTCATTGCCAGGCTTATTTCACTGAGCATAATTCTCTCTAGTTCCATCCATGTTGTTGCAAATGGTAAAAGTTTCTTCTTTCTTTCTGCTACATAGTACTCCATTGTGTAAATGTACCACTGTTTTTGATCCACTCATCTACAGGTGGGCACTTAGGCTGTTTCCAGCCCTTGGCTATTGTAAACAGTGCAGCTATGAACATAGGGGTACATAGGTTCTTTTGAATTGGTGTTTCAGGATTCTTTGGATATAATCCCAGTAATAAAATTGCTGGTTAAAAAGGCAGTTGTGTTTTTAGTTTTTTTAAGGAAATTCCATACTGGTTCCCATAGTGGCTGCACCAGTCTGCATTCCCACCAGGAGTACACTAGGGTTCCCGTTTCTCCGCATCCTCACTAGCACATGTTTTTTGTTGATTTGTTGATGATGGTTATTCTGACTGATGTGAGGTGATATCTCATTGTGGTTTTTATTTGCATCTCTCTGATGGCTAGTGATGTTGAGTATCCTTTCATACGCCTATGGACCCTCTGTATGTCCTCTTTGGAGAAGTGTTTGTTCAGGTCCTATGCCCATTTTTTAATTGGGTTGTCTGTCTTCTTGGTGTTGAGTCATATAAATTCTTTATATATTTTCAAGATCAATCCCTTGTCTAAGATATCATTTGCAAATATATTTTCCTACATGGTTGGTTCCCTTTTCATCTTGCTTGTGTTTTCTTTTGCTGAGCAGAAACTCTTTCATTTGATGTAGTCTCATTTGTTTATTCTTTGCTTTATTTCCCTTGCGTTAGGAGATATATCAGTGAAAATATTGCTGTGTGGGATATCTGAAATTTTCCTGCCTATGTTTTCCTCTAGAACTTTTATGGTACCATGGCTTACATTTAAGTCTTTGATGCATCTTGAGTTTATTCTGGTGTATGGTGTAAGTTGGTGGTCTAGTTTCATTTTTTTTTTTTTTTTTTTTTGCATGTCCCTGTCCGTTTTCCCAACACCATTTGTTAAAGAGGCTCTTTTCACTCCATTTGATGTTCCTTCACCCTTTGCTAAATATTAGTTGACCATATAGACCTGGGTTTATTTCTGGGCTCTCTATTCTGTTCCATTGATCTATATGTCTGTTCTTATGCCAATACCAGACTGTTTTGATTAGCGTGGCCTTGTATTATAGTTTGATATCAGGTATTGTGATTCCTCCTACTGTGTTCTTCTTCCTCAAGATTGCTGTGGCTATTTGGGGTCTTTTTTGGTTCCATATAAATTTTTGAAGTATTTGTTCTAGGTCTTTGAAATATGTCATTGGTATTTTAATAAGGATTGCTTTGAATCTATAAATTGCTTTGGGTAGTATGAACATTTTACTGATGTTGATTCTCCCCACCCATGAACATGGTATATACTTCCATTTATGTGTATCTTCCTTAAATTCTTTCTTCAGTGTTATGTATTTTTCTGAATATAGGTCTTTTACCTCCTTCATTAAGTTCATCCCTAGGTACTTCATTTTTTTGTTGTTGTTGCTATAGTAAATGGGTTTTTTTTCTAGGTTCTATCGCTAATGTTTTATTGTTGGTGTACAGAAATGCCTTCGATGTCTGAATATTGACTTTGTACCCTGCTATTTTGCCAGATTCACTTATTAGGTTAAGTACTTTTTTCATGGAGTCTGTAGGGTTTTTTACGTACACTATCATGTCATCTGCAAATGACAGTTTTACTTCCTCTTTTCCAATTTGAATGCCTTTTATTTCTCTTTCTTGTCTTTTTTTTAAGTATAAAACATTTCACCTGAATTACCATCTCTTTCTCTCTACTGCTATTATCTACTTTCTAACCTCAAAAATATAAAAGATTTTGCACATGACTTAGAGTCTTTTCCCCAAGGCCTAATCAGTACGGGTAACTTCTTTACCTGTGGGCAGTTATCCATCCTTGACTCTCTTGCTTGTGCCAACTTATTCCCTACTGGATAGTCCCAAGTCACACTGGCAAGATTGCTATGAAACATAACTGTAAACATGTCCAAAGTCATTATTAAAACAATGATTTTCAACCACAAATTTTCTTTACCTTCTGCTAACTTGTTAAACAGTTTCCACCATAACATTTTCTGTACCTTGCTGAGGCTTCTACCATTTGATCTTTTTATTGTTTTCTCTATCAGCCTTCTTCCACTTCTCTGATAATATTGTTTATGTGTAATGCCACATCTTTTTAACAATTCTTGTCAATACCCAAAATCCTCTTGCCTCGCTTTCACTCTCTTTCTTTTTTATTAATTATATCTGGTCTGACAAAAAAATTCACCTCAGAAAGACCCAATTAGCTCTTTCTTCTCTGTTTGCACATAATGTGTCGAGTGCTTCTGGAGAAAGCCAGAAATCAGGGGAGAGTAAACAGACTTTAAATTCATGATCAGTAACCTGCAATGCTGCTTGTGCATACTACTAGATTCTTTTAGTCAACCATTACTCCACTCTGCACAAGAATGATTTCAAAGTCTAATTTCCATAAGTGTCTGAGAACATTCCTGGCCAATGACCTCATTTGCCACTTTACAAAGGAAAAACTAGCAATCAGATGGAGATGCTATCACCTTCTGGAAAACATACAAAAACTTACCTTCAATTCTGTTGACTCTATCTCTTCTTTCTCTTGATATCATAAAGCAACCTGCCTACCCTCTCAACTCTATCCTTTTTAATCTTACTCTTTTTCTCTGGAGAATCTCTTTTCCTCTAGGGTCATTTTCACTGACTTTAAAATATATTCCCATTGTACAGAAATAATCATAAATAAACTTTGGAACTTGGTCAAGCTAAACTGTTTATGCTTCAGTTTATCTCTAAAATATGTATGATGCTCTTTTATTTGTAAGGGGTAATTAATCAGTATACACAAAATGATTAAAATGTGTTTCACATATAGTGAGCTTTATACAAGTATTTGCTGTTATTATTCATTTGTTTTCTAATTGGACCACTATTCACTTACAGAGTTTTCTCCTTGTCCTGAAGTTTATAATTACATGCCTTTCCCTTAATGGTCCAATCTGAACCATTTTTTTTCTAGATATGCTCTATACTTGTCCTACTCTCATTCTGGGACTTGACTTTTACCTTCTTTTTGTTTGGATCCATTGTTTTCTGAATCGCACAATTTCTCCTATTGTGGGTGTTTTTTTCACATTTGATTTGCTGATTTTGATTGGCAAGGAATTTCGGAGAAGTGTCTATGGGAGGTAAAATTGAAGGATCTCGTAACCTTTGAAAAGGTGTTTTCATATTTTGTTCATAATTTGAGTCCCAGATAATTTTCCATTAAGGTTTTTTTTTTTTTTTTTTTTTTAGATTCATACACGTTTAATGACATCAATTGAAAAGTTGATAATGTGGGACAAAGTGAAAGTACAGATAAAATAAGGTCTGGATTAAAAATATTTTGAGTTTAATCTTAACTTGAAACCAGTGAAATAAATCAATATATTTTCTGTTGGTTAGCTGCAATTTGATTTTTCACTTTTCTGTCAGAAGAGGAATTTAATTTAGAGTATACACTGACTTGAAATGAAATGAGTCATGGGATGAGAAGTTGCAAGGTTTATGACTCCTGGGGCCATAATTACATATAAAATCTTTGAAACATGATTAAGTTGCTTTTTAAAAAAATTTGTTTTTCAATTACAGTTGTCCAATTTTCTCCCCATTGCTCTCCCCTGTCCTGCCCTCCTTTCCCCACTCCCACAGTCAATTTCCACTTTGTTGTCTACATCCATGGGTCCTTTATACTTGTTTCCTGACAAGACACTTCCTTTTCTTTTCCCCATTAACCCTCTCACTCCTGCCCTGAGGTCGCTGTCATTTTGTTCCTTATTTCCATATCTCTGGCTCTGTTCTGCTCATTTGTTTGTTTTGTTTATTAGTTTCCACTTATAGGTGGCTTATTTCACTTAGCATTATATATATATATATATATATCCAATTCCATCCATGCTGTCGCAAAATGTAGGAATTCCTTCTTCCTTTCTGCTGCATAGTATTCCATTGTATAAATGTACCATAGTTTTTTGATCCACTCATTTACAGATGGGCCCTTAAGCTGTTTCCCGCACTTGGCTATTGTAAATAGCACTGCTATAAACATTGGGGTATATAGGTTCTCTTAAATTGGTATTTCAGGATGCTTAGAGTTTTAAAGGCATTTCTCCACTGTCTCCTTTTTCACCACTGTTGCTGATAAGGTATCTGATAGTAGTTTTACTCTTGTTCTTTGATTGGTTACCACTCCCACCCATTACAGATGCATTTAAGAATTTTAACTTGCTGTTGTGAAAATATATGAGACTGTATCTTGGTGTGGGTTTTTCTTTTTGCATTTATTTTGCTTTATACTCATTAAATTCTTTTGATCTGAACACAGGTTGTAGGGGCTTCAGCCATTCCTTGTAAGGAATTCCAGCCCTCCCCTAAGGGCCCCATTGCCTAAGGTCTATAAAAATTTGCCAATGACTGCTGCTAGCATTAAGTAATTGCCTCTTTGAGGCTTTTCTCTTGCAGAGAATCTGGCCTTTTTTACGGAGCTGTCTGTCTGCAGAGAATCCAGCTAAGCAGCCAACTATGACTGAAGATAACCCTGTAAACCTTGTCCCTGTTGCTGCCAGATGTCACATACACACCTACCTGCAACTGCCCCACCCCCACTTCCTGCTGGGATTGTTTTTCCCTCCGAAGGAAAAGACCCTATATAAACCCTGCCCTAAACCCCATTCAGGGTCGGTGCCACTTTGGAGACGTGGTCTCAGCCCGGCCACTGGCAATAAACCCTTTGCTTTCCCTTTCCACTGTCTCTGAGTGGTTTATTCTCGCTGAATCTGCCATAACAAGGTAACTTTTTAAAATTGGAGAATTATTTTTCTATTATGTCTTTATAATTTCTTCTCTATTATTTTATTTTCTCAATTTATGATGAAATGTGTTATTTGAACATTATGGCTGCTGAATTTGTCTTTTAGGCTGCGTATGTTCTTTTATGTTTTCTATTTTTGTTATGTTCTTCCCCATTCCAGATTACTTAGATTTTATTTCCTGTCTTTTTATTGGTGTATTTTTTTCAGCTTCATCAATGATATGAAATTGCTCTCCTGTCCTCATTGTAATTTCTTTCATAGAATTCTGTCTCTATTTTAGAAATAGAATGCTTTCTCAAATCTCTTGAATTTTATCAATGAGACATTTTCTTTTTTAAAGCCTCTTTATTCTCTGAATTGTCTTTCTTTCTGGTTTTAGTTTTTCTGTTTGTTTTTTCTTTGTCTTGCTTTGATGAAGTTCCTCCTTGACAGCTGACTGAAAGACTGTGGATCAGGGTGTGATTTTCTCTACTGCAATGCAAGAAAGTCTACCTTCACATGTGTACTTTTGGGCTTTTCCTTTTTGTGAGGCAAACTAACTGGGAACCCCTTAAATGTGGTAATAGTGGGAAAGCCTGTTTCTCTTTAGCATAGATGTGCAGAGAACCTGCTGACAGCTGCAAGCTCCTCCTGCTACCCAAAAGAAAATATCAGAACAAATAGAGCTTTACTTTGGACTGCCAGCACCCACATTGTTTTTTCTATCATTGTTTTACTGATAATAAATCCCTGATGACCTATGCATGGAATATCTTCAGTGAAAGTAAATATTCATGTGGTTTCTCTTTTGTGAGCCTTAATGTTTTGCTCATTCTTTTCTGTTCCTGCCAACTTTCTAGATGCAGATGCACAGAATCGCCCCACCTTCCTTGGGGACCTTCACAGAGGAGTGTATTGTGGACTGAGTTCCCCTATTTCTGGTTCAGGTGCCCAGAGGCTTAGCTTTCTGTTTTCCAGTAACTCGTTGGTAACATATATCTCATGATGACTTTTTTTCTCTATTTTTCATTTCCCCAGTGTTTTTAAATGATGATGACATCTAATTTTTAAACATTTATTTTTCAATTACATTTGAAATGATATTATATTAGTTTCAGGGGTTCAATGGAGTTATTAGGCATTTAAATACCTTATGAAGTGATCACTTTGGTAGGTCTATTACCTATTAGACACCTTTTTTTTTTTTCTTAATAGCTATGGGTTTATTTCCTTTTATACTTTTGATGACTTCAGGAGACATGGGAAGTGGTCTGTGTACTTATTTCTTCCCATTTGAACTTGAATCTCTCATGACTAGTTAAAAATTAATGGATAAAGAATTTTTTTGAGGAATTATTTAGCACAAAGTTTGAGGCTTTTCTTCTGCATCATCTTATTAACTTATCATAATGACACTAAGAATCTCCATTTAACAAATTAGGAAGCTGAGATTCAGAGAAGTCTATTAATTGCTTGAGTTTGAACAGCTCATAAATGGAAGAGCCAATATTTGAACTCAGCCTTCTGATTTTAAGCTGTGTGTGCTTTTATTTATGCTCTAACTGAAAGCAAAGTAGCCATCATGGGCACTGGAGAAGGTTGAAGATAGTGAAAAAAGAGGCCAACTTTGTACATAATCACTTGTGTAAAATATAGTGCCTGGATGTTTGCTTATTTGTTTGTTTGTTTGTTTTATAAAGGGTGAGCAAACATCAACTCTGATCCTGCCCCTGAGAATTTACATAAATAGGGAGTATAACGTGATAGAAACATTTTTGTGAAGACCAAAAATATTTGAAAACAATTAATCCAAAATGATCACAGCAGGCGAAACTAGAGAAGTCATATCTAACCATAGTAAGTTTGATAAGGTTACAATGATCATATTTAGTAAATAAAAATATAAGATGAATAATTTTTAGTATTAGTATGTCCCAGTAAGAAATTATGTGTGATTAAACTAAAATTCAAATTTAACTGAGTTTCCTGTGTTTTCTTTGGCAACTCTACATAGAAGTAAGTGCATTTTTATAAATTTCAGCCTTAAAACTTAATTTTACAATAGCAGGATGGGGGACTCAGATAGGGTCTGAGTAAGAAGACTTATTTTTTAAGTTCATTGTAATATTAATATGAGTCTATAGTGTAGTTTAAAAAAAGAATAAGATCTGAGGCCAGATTAAAAAAAAAAAAATCAATCCCCTTAGGCAGCAATTTTCGACCTTTTCATCCCTGGCACACATCAACTAATTACTAAAATTTTGCGGCACACCAAAATATATGTTATATTTTTGACCAATCTAACAAAAAAATAGGCATAATTTTGATCCACTCACATTGGTGACTATTGTTATGTTGGCTGTTGTCATTTTTTAATTTGACAATCAATCTAAGAGAAAAGAGGTCAATGCCCTTGACTAAATAGTCAGCTATTGCCTGTTTTAAAGATGCTTGTGGGACACCAGTGTGCCTCTGTGGCACACCGGCAGAAAATCACTGCCCTAAGGAAATGTTTCTCAATGTGTATGCTGAGGAATAAGTCTTCATGAAACCTGGCCTTTTTTTTTCTTTCTTTTGCATGCAGTTTTCTGGGCCCCTAGCAACTTGAATGTCTCAGAGGGGTATAGAGGCTTTAGAATACCCATTTTTAATGTTTCCTAGATAATTTTTATACATTCAAAAGTTAAAGAAGTATTGATAAATGAAAATGAAACATCCCATCTGGTGCTGATTGGACCATACCCAACAGATAGTGTTCATTTTCAATGCTACAATTTATGAACACACATCCTGAGATATAAGACCAGGATGCTGAGAGTATTTGCTATGATGCTCTATGCAAAATGGCAAAAGGGCCAGCACTGTTTGGCCTAGAGAATTTTCAAGAATATATGAGAACTTTATTCAAATACAATTGAAGAACAATATTTCATCCCCTCCTCCTTGTGTACTCAGAAGTTAGAATTAGGATCAATGAGTAAAAATTAAGAGCAAAGTTGGATTCAATATAAGAATGGATTGTCTTATCATTATACTCTCTAAAAATGGAACGAACCTCCCTTCCAGATGCTGAGTTCTTCATCACTGGGGTATTTTGAAAATTAAGAATGAAAGCTTGCCAGAGATTCTGTTGCTGGGATTTCTTCAAAAGCTGGCCTTAAGGTCAATTTTCTGAACCAGTGCCAGACACTTCTTAAGGTCGCTGCCCATAAATCTCAGTCTAAACATTGAGAAGCAACATGTTTTCACTGAGGTGGATGAAAATAAATTGTTGAAATTAAAAAACAATTAAAATAATCAGGCTTTTAAACATTGATCAGAATAGAAAATATTGGCAGTGATATAATGATTTGCAAAATCACATTGGCTATCAATGTAAATTTAGGCTCTTGTCCTGGCTGGTATGACTCAGTTGGTTGGAGAGTCGATCCACAGATCAAAAGGTTGTAGATTCAATTCCCAATCAGGGCACATTCCTAGGTTGTGAGTTTGGCCCCCAGCTGGGGTGTGTGCAAGAGGTAACCAATTGATGTTTCTCTCTCACATCGACGTTTTCATCTCTCTCTCTCTCTCCCTTACCCCCTCTCTAAAATCAATAAGCATGTCCTTGGGTGAGGATTAAAAATATATATCTAGACTCTTCATTTTGAAGATAAAGAGAAGAAATGCCATTCTCAGCAGAGGATTTTCCTCCCTCTAAGGTAGGGTCTGTTTATGGAGTAAACTGGAATCTCCTTTTTCAGAGTAAAATGTTTCTGCAAAGATTGAGTCAAGTTTAACTGAGGTGTGAAGTGGACAGTGGAAGGTAAAAATTGCTGAGATTCTGTATTACCCTGGAAATCATATAATCTTTAATTAGCTTTTAAAAATATTCTTTCCTTTATAATTCAACGTGAATAACCCAGATGGCAACATGTATTTCTTTAAAAATATGAATTCTTACATTTATTATTTTTCCAATTTGAAATATTTTAAAGTACTTGGTATGTTTCATCTCTCAGTACAAACCAATATGCCATCCAATAAGTTCACATAATGTATGAAAAAAGTTCTAAATTCTCTTGAGAGGGGAAGGAAACACCTTTGAGTTAAGCACTTACAGTTTGTCAATTTTAGTGGGAGATTCAACTGCTTAGAAACTAAATTTTTCTTCTTTTCATAATACAATGAATTTTAAAAAGCGAACCCACTCATTATTCAAATTACCAAGGTCTTACTCATTCAAGTGAGGGTGATTGACGAGTTCTGGGAGTTATGCAACAGAAGGGCTGACTTTTAGTTCAGACCCTGATTAGCGTTCACAGGTTATTTTAATAGTCAGCCTTTGCCTTTGTCCTTTGCTTTCCTAAGGGGAAAAACAAAACAAAACAAAACAAAAAATAAAAAAAAGGTGAGGAATAAAAAATTAGATGTATGAATAAGAGAGTAAACAGCTAGGGGATTCCTGGGGACAGGTTGCAAAAGAATGTATGAAAAGTCAGTGCCCAATAGGCCACCATGAGTATTCATTCAATTACATGGTTTAAGAATGTGAAGGGAAAAAGGGGAGTGGTGGTGATTGTGTTGCGGAGATTAGAGAGAGGTTGAGGGAAGGGCGGGGCTGGTGTGGGAGGGGAACCCAGGAAAATGTAGCCTTGAACACATTGAAGGAGGAGAGACAGGAGGACCAATGACTGAGCTACAAATGAAAGCATTCTATTTTTAATTTCAATGACTCGATTAAAAGATGTACAGGACCCAGAGGACCAAACTAGAGATACTGTTTGAAGACTGGGGTTTTCCGTGGAATCTTTTCCTACTACTCAGAATATTCTAGTGATTTCGGGTGTGAGAACAAGGATGTGAAACCTAAGACACAGAGCAGGAAGAAAGGCGGAGAGAAATGAGGAAGAACGCACTCCGTTGGGATGGGGAGAGAGTGTTACACCCTTCTTCAGGGACTAAGATGAAAAGTCAGGCCAAAAGCTCTGTGTGGGGAATAAAGCCAGCATGCTAATGCTGGCCAGCTAGGCCTCTGGCAGCAGGCCCCTGCTAATGCTTGTTAACATTTATTGAAAGCACTCTGGGTTCTCTTCAGAACATAGTCGTGGACATTTTTGCTGCTCAGTGGGATCGAATCTAAATTACACAAAAAGCTGAGATGAAGAAGTCAATTACTATTTTTGGCCTGCTTAGAGAAAACGGAGTCACCAGTGTGAAGGGTAGGTAGGCTTCCTAAGGAATATCACCAAAACCCAGTGGATTTTCCAGGAAGACTTGAAGTCCTTCTGCTGCATTTTAACATGTATTTTTTTTTTTGCCAGAATTTTTGTTTGGTCAGAAATTGCTTTATGTAAAACTGTAATTTTTCTTTTTTCTTTTTGGTCTGGTAGAACTAAGAGGATTTATCTTTCAAATGAACAGACTATTTCTACTGTTATATATTGCCCTCTGCTGGCTGCTTCCATTGTGTTTTACCAGCTGCTTACGTGAATGTTTAAGAATTAATTTGGGTTAATTTAAACAAATAAATTTGACTTAGTTTTTCCTCTTTTTGTACAAACCTAAAAAGCAAAACAAAGAAGAAGAAAAAAACCTCGGTTATTACCACATTTAAAATAGTAGATTGAAGAATGTTATTTCTTAACTTTTGTATTGCATCCTAAAAATACAGTGGGCATTTTATCTTAGAATAAAAACAGTTTGACTCACCAGTATTATATTTCTACTATAATATGCTTAAGACTGTTCTTAAGAGACTATAAATTATTGTATTAATCCTACTTATTAAAGACTAAATCATATAACTTTCCAAAATATAGACCCTATCAGCAACCCTGGATATGTAAAGAAACCCTCTTAGTCCAAAATTTAACAGACATTATCTTTGAAGCCCAAACAAGACTTGCAAGGAGCATGAGCTATAGCTTCTAAACATTAGCTTATGTAGAATTGCTCACTAACAACACTCACCAGATATTTCATGCTTTGTAACTACTTAAAACAAATGTTCATAAATTATGGAGTAGATTTATGCTTAATTGTCAAAAGAACTGAGGTGGAGTGAGTTAGTTGCAAAGCCTGGGTAAGAATTAATTGTCTCAAAATCCTCAGCTATTGCTTTGTCTACTGAACAACGCTCTAACTTTAATAGCAATTAAGAGAATTTGATGTGTCAAACACTTCGTTGCAAAACCAGGGTTCAGTGGCAAATTCTAATTAAATTCATTTTATTATTTTAAAAAAAGAAACGCCAGATTTTAAAACTTTAAAAGGGAAAGCTACACATAGAAATGGATAGAATATTGTTTATTTAACTAAAGCTTGCTTTAGAGTTAGTTATGTTCTGTTGTTTTTAATTATTTGGGGGTTTGGAGGAGTCCCATGTGACTTTTCCTTGGGTTCTTAGAATTAAATAGCCGAGTTGCACACATTTCTATTTGGTTCTGCTTGAGTAAACTTCTTCAGTGTATTGGGGTGTCACATCACTTCCTGGATGAACAGTTGGTTGCTGAGAGCAGGTTTATTTAAAGCAAGAAACTCGTTTAAATAAGTCTTTGGTCACGCTGTCGAGGGAGGTTATTAATGCATCATGAACAACGACTATACTTGCAAGTGGACTTTTATAAAAGAATCTCTGGTTTTCTGGTGATGTAGGTCTTAACGAAGCCTTTTTTTTTTTGTACATGTAAGACTTTATGTTCATTTTATTATACACAGTCTTAATTTGAGTCTGAAAAAAAAGCTCCGGGACAGACATAAAATTAACTTCTTTTTCAATGTCTTAACCTTTTGGTTTTAATTTATTCACTTGTCAATCTTATGAATGCCTCATGAACTCCAGTCATTGATTTCCGTGGCCAATGCTATTTTTCCTGTTTATTATAATATATTGTCCCATTGTTGCCGGCCGTTTGCACTCAGTTAAATTTCCCACACAGTGGACAGGAAACAGCTCCATGGCATCAGACTTCCTTGGATTGATTTTCTCAGAGGCAGGGAGGGACAAACCCACTTCTGGGCTCTTTGTGCAGAGCCTACCCCAGGCCCCAGTAAACCTCCCTTGTGGACACTTCCTTCCAGGCACCCAACACAGACAGCAGCCAGAGGTGACCCTCCCACGCAGCCCCTGGGAAAAGCTCTGCTTATCAGTGCTGAATCTGAATATTATGTCATTTCTTTTTACTTACCATGTTTATTGTCTTTGAGCCAGCTCTGTGGGAATGTTCTTTGCAGGGGTGACAATAGGGAACCACAGAACAAACCTGGTGAAATCACTCAGCCCTGGAGAGGCAGGCCTTCTAGTGGCTTCATAATTAGAAAAGAAAACACTCAGCTACAATACAAATGATGTTTTTATGCTCTCTGGCTACTGAATTATTAATAAAAAGCTTTAACACCAGTGCATTACCCACCACCCTAAAAGTAGGTTTGAAAAATTACTGAGACTCATTTGGGATGAATCTGTAAAACTAAAGAGTTATTTTATTTTATTTTTTTAAGTCAACATTTATGTTACTATTTTGAGTTTCACTGAATACTCTCTTAAGCTCTTCTAAGCAAATGTCAGCAGTCAGCATATACACCAATAAGTTAGGGTTTAAAAGATACCTGCCCTACATAGACTCAGTTCTCATTTTGAAATACTTTTAAACTCAACAAGTTGCCTTAGAAAACACATATGGGTTTTTTGTGTTCTGGAAAAAGTAGGTCACCACAATTGTTGATTTGCTTACATGTGTACCACCAAACTAAAAAAAAAGAGGGATTTTTTTCTTTTTGTAAATTTGCCTTTTCAGGATTAATTTATCGTGAAATATAACATACAGTGTAGTGGATAATATTAAAAATCAAGTGCTATCCTCAAAACATGATTATTAATTTACACTCTGAAATCATGTTTCCCTGAGGAGCTCACTATCAATTAGAAAAACTCCTGCAGGGAAGAGTTGGTAGATGAAGCCAGTTCCACAACCACAGCTATGATCTCCTGTAGGCATTTATATATAGAAGACACTTTGGGTTTTTTAGTTCTTTTCTTTTAATTCAGTTTAGAAGATTTCAGAGATTATGGAAAGAAAGACGTAAATTTATAGAGACTTTACCAAGGGAACTCAGAGTTGTCAAAACAAATGAATCTATGGGAATGAAACTCAATTTTTATTTCAGATTTGTAATTGTACAGTGTGAATCATTTCCCTCTGGGAAAATTGATGACAAACTTATAGATCTAATGAGTGAATTAATAATTTTTCTCAGTTAATAAATTTTGTTCATTTGCATCAATAACAGGCAGTACTCATGGTGTCTGAATTTCGTTAAATCATTTCAAATGTTTAAACTTAGTGGAATTAACCACATTGCAAATAGATACTCAGACCAGATAGATTACAGACATACACATTTCTATTTTACTGATTTGGAAACTGAAACTCACAGACATCACATATGCAATTAAATCCGATTTATATCTCTGGAACATATCATCTGGATGTGAGGCAAACTCCTCTTTCTACTATCCTAAACCTTTGTTCAATTATACTGTTCTCTTGAGGGTGGGGGGAATTCTTTTATAATGAGGAATCAAAATGAGATAATCTCACTCAGGGAGATGAGAGAAAGGAGATCAATAGGCCAGGGAAAATATCACAGGGAGCACCAATTTTAAGGGCGTGGAGAGGACAGGTGGGAAAAAATGATGTAGAATCATAAGAGAATAGTGTCATAGAAATTGTGTCAGTGAATTCTTGTACCGTCTTGACTGAGAGACATTTTTCATGGAACAATGTGTCTTTAACTGGAAACTTCATCAGGAATTGATAAACTGGCTAGAGGAATATGAGGTTATAGGGCTGAATCCATTATATTCTTCATAGACAATTTATAACAATTGTACAGTAAGAAAGAGCTACAAACATAGGTATGTTCTCCACTCTGTATCTATTGGTTTAGCCTTGAGAATTTTCTGCATGCTTGTTTCTTCATACTATTTTTGTTAAAGTATAGAGGAAACCCCCTCTCAGGGTCCCAGAAAACACAAAAAGGTTGCAATATCATCACATCATTGCGAATCATCTCAAAAATGAAAGGGAGGCTGGTGGCCTCACAAAGGAGAGCATTTATTAGGCTATGTGACTATGGATGACTTACTTTCCTTAGGTAGATTTTTCTCCATCTGTATTATGAATTAGTTCAAGGACAGCTACATCATCAGCAAAAGGCAGAGAAAACTGTAAGTGTATAAGTATTTCCACAAAATAAATGGAATTGGTTAAAAAACAAGTGAACAAAACTTTTCTGACCGAGGTCTCTCTTTGCAGCCTTAGAACCTATCCATCACTGCCTTAATTAAAAAAAGCAAAACCAAACCAAACCTAATGCATGTGTATTTTGGAAAGGAGAAGGAGCTCCCCCTTGATATTTGGCCAAGGAAACTTCTTAAATACTGAGTGATCAGAGAGATCCAGGAAGATAAAGGCTGAAAAGTGTCTGAGAACTCTGACAATAAAGACATCTTTGCTACCCTTTGTCAGAGTCATTTCTGTGGAGTCTCAGAAGCAGAGAGCAGATGGTAGCTGGTAGGAAAATGCATGGGATGTGGGGATGGAAAGGAAGGGAATGAATATATCACTTTATTGCTTTCAAGCAGCTGGACTGAGAAAACAAAGAAAGCTAAAAGGGTGGGAGCTAGTAAACAATATTGAGTCAGAGAGGTTTTTGTTTATTTTATTTTGGGAAATAAATGGGGATGCTTAAAAGTTGAGAGGAGAGAAAGTAGTTGAGCCTTTTTCTCTTCACACTTCTCAATTTTTAATCAACACAATCGCCAACCCTCTGTGCTGTCCTATTTTCAGCCCAGATCACTGTACTGAGTTCTAAGTGGCACAACCACAGGATGTCCCCTGCTGAGGCTATCGGTCCTTGATCTTCCTTCATTCACTATACAAAGGAGACAATTGAACTTGATGAATTTTAGGGGATTTTTTTGGAGTCGTGTCCTCTTGACTTTTCCATTGCAGTTGCTCTCTAATTTCCTACCCTCCTTTGATCCAATCTACATTATGTGACCAGAGCAATTTTTAAAAAGTAGTTCTCTTGGTTTAAAATTCTTTAATGGTTTTTCATCAACTACATTTGGATAAACTCCAAACTCTTCAGCTTGGAAGATGAGAAAGACGTATCATAATAAGTCTTTTTATGAATCTGGTCATACCCTTTCTTTATATATATCTAATTTCTGGTCATGCCAACTGATAGCTCAATAAAGACATTGTATGGGCCCTGGAGGGTGTCAGCATAGATCATGTTTCTCATTCACTACTTATAAGTTTTGTAAACAAATTGCTTTACATTTCTTCAAGTTTTCTTATCTGTAAAGCAGAGTAAATAGTGCTTACCTTAATGGGTTGTTGGGAGGATTAAGAAAGGCAATATTTAAAGTCCTTAGAACAGGGTCTAGTTCAGAATACATATTCAAGTTTTAACTATAATCATTATCACATATCTTCACTCCTTTTTTTAGTGGTTCATTTCTCTTTTCCCACATTTCTTCCAGGGTAACATGACTGTCTTTTCAAGATTTAGTCTAACTGTTAGCTCTTCTCATCAAGCTTTCCAAATGTCTTCAAGCAGTTAGTCTGGTCCATGCTTGTTTTCTATGTTCTACTTTTCCACCTTGTTTTCTAATTGTTTTTCTATGAGCATACACAGAGCTCCGTGACAACCCTTTGCATCAATAGGATTATCCATTTTCATGTCTGTCTTCTCCAGCATATTATAAAACCTTCACAGGAGCAAGATCACATTGTACTCACAATTTTACTTTATAAAAATGTTATCTTCTCATTAAACTTAATAAAACACAAATAAAATCCTTTCATGATTAATGCATCTGTGTTCCAGATTGCACTATATAGACAAATCAGATATCAGACAAAACTAGGGAGCCTTAGGTTAAGGGCCTAAAATGTTGATAGCAAAATTTTTAGACCATTTGATGAAACAAAAATAAAGCAAAATACATGGTGAATCCTAAAGACCAATAGCTTAGTTATTAAGAGGGAAAAAATAATTTGGAATAAGAATGGTCCAAGTTTGAGTCTTTTTTATTTTTTTTTTAACTTCTAGAAGAGAAAGTTTCTTATCTGGGGAATGGCACTGTGTCTAGTGTCAAAAATTTAATAATTGAGGTTCTAATTAGGAGTTTCTAACTCTAAATGTCTGACTTAGAGAGGTTGAGGTAGTCAGCCCCTTAAACTAACTTACAATAACTTACACAACAGTGATTTATAAACTTGTCACCTTTAAACAAGCTGATTTGATTTGGTTGTTTTTAATCCAAATATTCAGACATTGCTACCACATTTCCTTCGCTCCAACATTCTAAGCCCTCACAGTCATTATTTAGTGTTTAAGAGAAAATTACAAGAATGGGTAACACCAACATGGTGAACTCCAGGGGGAGTGTGTTAGACACAATCAGGATATTTGCTGCTTAAGGGTGTTTTTCATACTAACTAGAATTTGTGAGCTGACAAATAACCAGAGTTGTGATTTAAACGAATACATATAAATCTGATTGCTCTTATTTGAGAATAATAAGATGCAAACAGTAGACCAAATCAAAATTTCAAATAAATTAAATCAGTAGCATAAACACATGGAATAGACTGACAGCTGTCAGAGGGAAGAGGGGAGGGGGGACTGGAAGACAGAAGGTGAAGGCATTAGTCAAAGAACATACATGCATGACCTACTGATATGGACAATGGAACGGTGATGGCCTGAGCAGGGTGGGGGCAGGTGGGGGCTGTGCAGAGGTGGGCAAAAGGAAGAAAAGTGGGGACAACTATAATAGTGTAAACAATAAAAAATTAAAAATTTCAGTATTTATAATTTGTTTGCTATTAGGGTATGATGTCACAGAATTATCTCAGGCTATGTAAGATCCCCTTGTAGGAGTGATGTGGACTTCTCCTATTCCTTGCCAAGTTTTCTTTAAGTTTTATCAGGACCTGGAGCCATTCTGTCTCTTTTCCCACAGAGAGGTACGGCTAGCCTCCTCAGTGGTTGCCAGGGCTCCTGGCTGAGACAGCTCACTGGGGTTGGCCAAGTAGATTTGGAGACATCTTTTTCCTGTGCCCAGCCCTGGTCCCATGAAAATTGTGCAACATCTTAAATCAGTGGGCCCTTGTGGGTTTTCTTTGGTTCTTATCAGAGCATAAAACTAACAAAGCTGTTATTAGCATTGAATTTATTAGGCAATGGCTGCTCTGCACTGGCATGTCACCAGACCTAAGTGATACCTATGGAAAGCATTGCTCATAGGAATATTCTGTGTAGGTAAATCCATGAAGAAAAAGTGAGTTTTATTTGCTTTCACTCTTTCTCTTCTTTTTACTTTAATTAAATCTAGTTTGTCTCTGTTCAAAACACTTCCTCTGCTGCATCTTCTGTTTGTTGTATGTGAAGGCCAGATGAATTTGGTTTTTTTTTGAGAAGCTATGTGAATCTTTTTAGCCTTCAGTTGACATCAGTTAGTTTCTTCATTCACAACATATGTTTTTAAATTTCAATTAGAAATTCTAGTAATTGTAAACGTAATTGCTTATTTATTAGTGTTTATGTACATGTGAGTCTAAATATATGAGTTTCTATAAGTGCATATTTTGCTTAGTAAGATTACATATCCATTCATTTTTTCCCTCTCTCTATCTCTATTTTGTAGTCCTTGTTTGCCCCAGCCATAGTCAAAGTGATAAGGAAAAATGCGAAGCTTACTGTGTCAGGTTCTGAAATCCTTCCCAGAGAATATTTGGCCCTTTTACTTACTTAAAATTTTACTTTCTTATTTTTCATACAATTGATTTTACTGTAGAGATTATACTTTATTCTGCCACCTGGGGTCTCAATGTAAGTTGCTTTACTTTCAGATATTTCAGACCCAGAAAGGAAACTCGCCACTGCATATCCCCCCTATATTTTCTACTCTTTTCTTTTCTCCTTTTTCTTTGTGTCATTGGCAAGAGGGGAAAGGTTTTCTCCAAACATATTTTACAGTAAAGTATAGATTATCAAATCACTACATGGTTAACATGGTCCTTCAGATGTTTGTAGCAATTCCCTTTCTAACACTCCACAGATTTCCTAAAGAACTTAGGAAAAGTTCCCATAGGATTAAGTAAAACCATTTAGAGTACAAACAATACATATTCTTAGAACACACAGAATCAACATCCAAGGAGAGGGTCTAGCCACCTCAAATATCTTCTAGCTTATTGTCCATGTGGGGGCAATCCATATGTCCCTATGTCCACCCTCCTCTTGCCTCCTGTAGAGCTTTATGACAGCTTTGTCCTACTCTCAATGTATTAGGCAAGAGTTTTAAACTTCCATAGTTCTGGGATATGTCACCTTCAAAGGTTCTTCCCTGCTTCTCTCAGGAAACCATACAAATAAGACTCTGGCAACTCTTTCATGGGTAATGCATACCAACAGGTTTTGCCATCTCAACCCCTTTGCATGTAACTGACTATATCTGTCATAGAGGATTGTAAAATATACTCATGTAGTTATGTATTCCCAGACTCTGTTCAGGGTTAAACTGTAGTTCTTTGAAATAATAGATTGAATCAGTTTCCCCTAATAGTTACTTTTAATCTTTTTGTCTCATTTAAGAATCTGACAAAACATTTTTATAACAAATGTATGTGAATGGCAGATTTCACCTTCCATTTTAGGTCTTCAGAGATCTTGAAGTCATCCATGGGTATAGGTACCATTTTAGAGATGCTATTTATATAAACACTTTGTTTACTATTAATGAAAAAATCTTCCTTTTTTCTCTCTTGTGGATTCATTCAGTATTTTCAGAGTGAACTTCACCCTTATGTCCAAGGAAATTAGTTATGTTCTTGTATTCCATTTTATCTGTGATAAGGATGGGAATATTTATCTGAAGTGAACAATAGTTTTTTATCCTTTCATGGGAACATTGGTAAGGTAAAATAACGGAAATAAGTGTAGTCAGTGAAAAGATAAGATTAGTGTGATATAATTATACTAAGTTAGGTAAAACGTTCCAAATCACATAGAACAAATACAATGCTGCATTTTGTAAAGGAATAATTTAAATAGCATTATAAAGCCCTGGCTGCTGTGGCTCAGTGGATTGAGCGTCGGCCTGCGAGCCAAGTGTCGCTGGTTCGATTCCCAGTCAGGGCACATTATTAGGTTGCACGTCAGGTCCTCAGTTGGGTGCGTGAGTGAGAGGCAACCACACAGTAAAAAAAAATAATAATAAATAAAAAAAATAGCATTATAAAAAAGTGAAATAATACCCTGGAAGGGGTGGTTAAAAGGTTTGAGGAAATTAATGGCATTAAGTAAACTGTTTTCTCTGATAGCACTTCAATGGTTATGGCAGCTCCAAACTTTTGACATATAGTCATATAGTTACCTCTTCAAAATTGGCCATTTTATTAGGAAAGGACTCATACGGGGGCCCCATATTAGAAAACTAAGAGGAATAAATGGTAAGCACTGTATGGCTACAACTATAACTACAACTATGAAAACATCAAGAAAGAAAGAATGGAATAGAAAAGGTCAATGAGGTAGCAGGGACTCATTTCTAGCAAAATGAGGAAGATCAGTCAATTTTACACTTATGATGGGGCTAATTTGTCTCATGAGATGGTAGTTTGTTACAGTTTTAATTCAAAAAATTACTAACCAGCTTCAGTCTAGAAGCTTTATTTCCCCCAGAAGGGTTAGTATTCTAATTTAGAAAAATAAGGTTCTTCTGCACAGTTCATAAAAGCCTCTCCTGTTTGCTGTGAAGCTGAAGAGTGAGTGGAACTATCTTGTCGATTTTCTTTCATGCTGCACAAGCCAGGCAGAGTTGGAACGGGAAGTCCTATCAAGATGTTGTTCTTCAACCCCATCACAAGATTGTTCATTTTCCATTACACACAGTAAGACACAGCCCGGCACTTAACTGTTTAACCAGCCAAGGCTAAAGCAATTAGGCTCATCTTTTTTGATGTTCTTGAAAAGATGGTTGGATGTATGTCAGCTGCCCTGTGGTGATGGAAATGTAGTTCCAGCTGACTGCAGATGTTTTTACAGTTGTTCTTCCTTAGTTTGAAACTCTCCAAACAAATAAAAATTGGTTTTGCTGCTTTTATTTTTAATTTATCCCCAGACTAGAGATCATGCTAGTTGGTTTTGTTTAATGCACTCTACTGATTAATTCATATCCTTAATTCAATTTAAGCATGTTAAAACAACATTATGATGCAATACCTATTTGTAAAGATTTCTTTTTTATTACTTTCTAAGTCTTTAAGTTTGCTTTTAAATCTCTTCACTATCTAACTGATTAGTTTCCTTAAATTATACTCGTCTTTTCAACATAATTTCTCTTTTTTTTTTTGTCCTAGAAGTGACTGAGGGAGTGAAGAGTACTTGAGATATTGTGAGGATATTAGCTACATAAAATTATAAGATGAGAAAATTGGAGCTGAACTATAAATTTAGAAAAGAATTTGTGATACATAGATATATGCCAAAAAGAGACCATCAGAGGATGTCAGGTAATTGCAATGCTAAGTTACATTTTTCTCTTTGCTATTGAAGAAAAGTTTCCCTCTCATGAAGGGAAATTGTTACCAATAGCTATTTATTAACCGAGAAGTGATTTCTTTCCTGACTAAGGTCAAAGACTTAGACAACTGTTTACTAAAAAGCATGAGTAAGTGGAGGGCGGGAAGAGAGAGGAGAGAAGGAGAGAGAGAGAACGGGGAGGGAGGGAGAGGAAAAGAGAGAATATTAAATTATTTGGTCATTAGAACCAAAGACCTATTACAGTTTGCAAAAATTATTTCTTCATCATTTTATGCTGCTTTTTGCCCATTGAACTGGTCACTACTTTTCATGTAATGAAAAGAACCTCTTTTTTTCTACAGTTGAACAATTCAGAGATGAATGAAGATAAAGACGATGTAGCTATCAATCCTAGATCATCAGTGAAAGAAGCTGCAGAATAAATGCAAAGGAAACTATGACTAGCCTTGAATGGACAAATCAAAACATAGGAAAATACTCTGGGGTTCCTGCAAACATAGCTCTGTACCTATATTCTGCTCACTTTAATAACACTGGGGCTAATCTATCAGAAGGCAAATTATAATTTATGATCATTCATTTCTTCAGTTTCTTTACCTGAGGTTCATTTGGCATTGGTTCCACAAATATGGGGTCAGATGTTATGAGTTTTGATGAATCTATTCAATTTTTTTGTGAATTTAGCAAAAAATAGTCCAAATCTCAATAATTTACATATAATTCCACTTAAAGGAGGCACATTAAAATATAAGACATCAAAGAGAGTACAATCAAGACAGTTTATAGTCTTAATTTTTTTAATTAAAATTTCAAGATTTTGATAACAATTTCTTGACATTTTTCCTAATAGTTATTCACATGCACATTTTTATCACTGCTTTCTGGAACAATGAAGGAGGAGAGACTAAGAAAAATTCAGCTATCAATTCACTTTTTATGTATTCTTTAAAGGGCTCTTTTTATTTTAATTTTTCAGAGACTTTTCCTCCTCATCAAGGAATCTTGAAAATGATTACATTGAATAAGAAAGATCATTTTTCCCTAAGTGTCAAATAGAAATTGGCAAAATGCCTTTTCTCATCAGTTAAGAAAGATGTTATTTCAGTAATTGAGTCTGTCTCATTCTTTACTTAAGAGTTATCTATATTCTCACAGGCTCTTTTTTTTTTTTTTAGTCCAGTGTGAAAACTTCTTTATACAGTTTTAATTTCACTTTCATCTTTCCTGCTAATTGGCTATACCATAGTCCTGAATCAAAGAAAAGTGAAATCTCCCAAGTTAAAAAAAAATAAAGCAAGTAAGAACACTGGACTATTGATTTTTTCAAAGGTCAAATATCATCCTAATCACATTGATAAACTATGGGAGGTGCCCTCATTTAACTTATCTTAAATAATTTCTTATTTCCAAAAGATTCTTTTACCTCCCACATGTGCTACTTTAAGACATCCCATCAAACATAAAGTATCAATCTGCGTATAGGAAACTTTCCCACATAAAGGATTATTTTCCCAATATTCTTTTGAAAAAATTTCAAATTGTTCCCTTGGCTCTATGAAAATGTAGGCATTTGGTTCACCTTTCAGTCAGCTCCTTGATTCCAGGAAGTCCCTAGAGTATAGAAATTATAAAACTAAGGCCTGAACTTTCCTTCTCTTTGTAAGAACTTGAGTTCTTAAGGGTCAGTCAACCTAATGTGAAGAAAAGGGAATGGTTTAAAGTAAATTTTTATAGGAGATCCCTCAGGCCTTGAAGAGCCAGGGAGGAAAGCTTTAGATACACAGACATCTGACAGGAGGTATTAGTTGAAGTGGAAAGTGAGAGGGGATGAAGTGGAAAATTAAGTGTAAAAATAAAGGAATGTATGATCAAATTTTTATATATAGAGAAACTCTAAATATAGCCTGAAGAGTGTTTTAAAGCCACAGAGGCCTTGCTGGTATATGACTGGATACTGGAGCAAGGCCTGGCTCATTATCACATAGCTGAATCCTTCCTATGGAAATTTTCATGAACTGTTAAAGTAACAAAAAATATTTTATTTTGCATAGACATAAGAAAGTATGTGTGTTCTGAAAAACCACAACAAAAGTGCTTCTCTACATGCTGTGGAAATTTAATCTGGGAGTAGTATATTTCTGCAGTGTACAGAGATTAAGGTAGGAAGAAAGTTGACTTTTGTTTTAATTTTCAAGCTAATTTAAAACTTAAATAATATTAAGCTTTATTGATTTATTTTACCATATTGAATATGCTTCAAATGTGTCCTCAGGACCTCCAGGCCTAACCCACGCTCAGCAACAGAACACAACCTCTACATATACACTTCACCCTTTTCTCTAGCTTTCATTTTCAACTTTCCCTTTTATGATGACTTTTTTTTTTTTTTGATGTATCAACTTGGCTGGCTACTGTGCCCAGCTATATGGTAGAACATTATTCTGAATGTTTCTGTGATGGGGTTTTGGAAGAGATTAGCACTTAAACCACTGGACTTTGAGGAAAGGAGAATACTCTCCATAATGTGGGTGGACTTCACCCAGCAGTAGGAGGACTGAAAAGACTGACCACCCTCAAGCCAGAGGCAGGTTATTCAGCCTGGAGGTCTTTGAACTTGAATTATAACATAAGGTCTTCCCTGGGTCTCCAGCCTGCTGGACCATCTTGCATATTTTGAACATACCAGTTTCCATAATCACGTGAGCTAGTTTTTAAAATAATTCACTTCCCATGCTTATACATATCCTATCAATGTTTTTCCTGAAGAAAGCTAACACACACTCTTTCCTTCTTTCTCCTAATTCATATTGCACCCACAAAATGCTTTTAACTGACCACAGGTTATGGCGAAATGAGAATATATTAGTTCAAATATTACCTAGCCCTATAAGGAAGAATGAAAACCTAGAACCAAATTAAAAAAATGGGATGTGTCCCTGATTGACACTAAAATCAATTAAACTTTGTATACATAGTTTTGACACTTATTCACAAGTGTTATCAATTAATTTCCAAAAGATATTTAAATAGAATAGAATATGTGATCCATTTTGTTTTATCTTGTTTTAATAAAAGGCCATTCTCTGAAAAAGTATCACCAAGAAGATAATAGAATTTTTAAAAATCCAGGTTAACTTTCAGAGCTGTATGACCTGGGGAAAGTACAGCAACATCTCTCTGGACCTCTGGTATGTTAGATATGGTGTCACCTTCCAAGTGATCCTGTCTCTTATAACATCTCATCTCGAGTTACCCTCATAATACCTTCTTATTTAAAAATTCGTCATGGGAGAGAGGAGAAGATGGAGACGGAGTAGGTAGCATTGTTGTCTGCTTGCTCCCATCGTCAAAAAACTTGAAGTACAAACATGGAGAGGAATGAGTGAGGGCAGATTTCAGATAGCGTGAACAGGAATGGGAGTGTGGGAGTCACGTGAAAGAGGGCAGAAAGCTCACCCCAGCTCTCAAAAGGAGTCGCTGGGCCCCCCAGCCTGGCACCACTGCTGCACCGCACTCCAAAGGGGCAGCTGCAGACTGGCTCATTAGCTGGGATCTGCTTAGAAACTGCCACCTGCCAGAGGTGCTAGGACTAGCAAAGTCAGAAAGGGAGTCAATGAGAGTTTCCTTGAAACAACTGGAGCAGTCGGAAGACAGCAAACAGCCCAGACTGTGGGAAACTGTATGAACTGAATCTAGGCGGGGACTCCCTGGTCTGGCAACTCTGGGCTAGCAACACTGCACCCGGGATGCGGGCATCACGGCATCACCAAACAAGGAAGCAGAACTGAGCCGGGGAGAGGGGCCCATACAGGAAAGCTGTGGTGGAAACACAGACTCACTAGGGACCCCAGGCAGACAAGCAGTATGTACAGGTGAACAATAAGACGCTGCCAGCCAGGGAGGGACACAGCCTGGTGCTGTGGCTTGGAGCACAGAGTCTTTTGGGGAGGAAGAGCTAAGACAGAACTCAAGGCTGGGTGGGGACTAGGGACTTGCACACTGGCTTGCCAGAAGAACAACATTGGTAGACAAGCCTGAGGACTGCTGGAGGCTGCCACAGGACAAGTGGGGAGAGACCCAACTCAGTGCAGCTCACAGCACAAAGCTGCAGCAGGCCCACAGGTAAGAGAAAAACAGCCACAGAAACCAACCACATCTCCCCACAGCCAGCCAGCCAGGAAAGATTAGAAACCCATGGAATTTTGACCAGGAGTAGATCTAGAAAGAGAAGACTGTGTCCAAAAGTTGAACTGAGTAAAAACTCTTTTTTTTTTTCTTTCTTTCTTCCCTTTCCTTTTTTTCTCTTCCATTTTTTTCTCTTCTCTTTCTTTTTCTTCATTTAAAAAAAAAAACTTTATTTAATCTGTTTCCTGCCTTCTCTCCCCCTATCCTTTTACTTTAATTTTTGTTTGTTTTGTTTATCCTCACGCTCACACTAAACACATAGCATATAACTGCTATATAAACCTAATACTATACACTTCCACTTTCTCACTTCATTCTGTATTCTTTCCTCTCTTTTTTAACATACAATGTAAATATTACTGAAAACATAGGTGACTTCCAGCCAAGAGTGAGGCCTAGATTGACACGCTCCATCTCCCTCCACAATGAAGAAGGAATACAACTACTGAAAAACCAGAAATAACCAGAAGTTCCAGAAAATAAATGGAAGTCCAACATATGAAGTTATAAAGAAGTGGTGCTTGACCGGACAGTAGGAGGGGCGAAGCCGGGGAGGAAAGTTCAAGGTGTGCTCTCCACAGCAGCAGCATTGATAGAGGAAGGACAGCGGTAAGCATAGACACCCGTATTTAGGGGGAGGTGAGAAGCATCTGGGGAGCACTCCAGTCAGCTTGCGATTCCAAAGCTGGGGAAGGCAGACCTTCTTTGACTTGAACTGTGAGGCTCAGAGGGAGTGGGGATGGAGGAGGAGGCTCCCGGTCTCTAAGCAGAGATTGAACAGCAGGAATCCATCTTGGACCCCCACCCCCACAGAAAACGCCACAGCATGGTGAGACAGGTTGCCCGATTGTGACAAGTGTACGGAGGTCCACCCCCTACATGTAGGAGGTGTGACAGCCCTGGCCAGGAAGCAAAAGTAAACACAAAATGGACAGGATGGCACAGATCATAATAGAGATCCTGGTGATGCAGCTGACCAGGAAGCAAATATTTAATCTAAGCGCTCAGCAGATAGGAAATCTTTCTGAGGCTCAGTTCAGAGCTTCGGTTATAAAAATGCTTACAGACCTAACAGCAGATCTTAAACAAGACAGAGAAAGAATGAAGGCTAGTCTTGCTGAAATGAACAAAAACACATACAAAACTAGTGGTGAGGGAAAGAAAATCAAGGGTCAGTCAACAAATCAAAACACAGGGAAGGAACAAACAATCAACCAGTGCAGAAAGAGGAAACGAGAAGTGAGGAAAATGAGGAGAGGCTCAGAAACTTATCGGACAGCTATAAGCAGGCCACCATCTGAATCATAGGGCTGCTAGGAGGTGAAGAAGAACTAGAAAGGGAAAAATTATGTGAAAAAATAATGAAGCAGAAATTTCCTAACTTGGGGAAGGAAACAGACTTACAGCCCCAGGAAGCAAAGAGACTTCAAAAAAACTGGACCCAGGGAGAATTACACCAAAACACATTATAATCAAAATGTAAAAAATTAAGGATAACGAGAGAATCTTAAAAGCAGCAAGAGAGAATTACATACAAAGGGGTCCCAATAAGACTATCAGATGATTTCTCAAAAGAAACTCTGCAGGCAAGAAGGGACTGGCAAGGAATATTCAAAGGAATGAAAAGCAAACCTACAACCACGATTACTATATCCAGTGAAGCTGTCATTCAGAATAGAAGGGTACAGAAAGTGATTCCAGGACTAAGTAAAACTGGAGGAGTTCATCAGATCCAAACCACTATTATATGAAATGTTAAAGGGACTTGTTTAGAAAAAGGAGGATCAAAACTATGAACATTAAAATGAAAACTGTATCACAACAACCAACAACAGAAGCTAGGGAATTGAAACAAAGGTTGACTAAGTAGGCAATGAGAATGGGAAAAAAATTATAGGTATGGGAAACATTTTTTGGGGAGGTCAGTGGGGAAGGGAATGGGGAAAATAAAGGGATATGGTACAGGAATTAAGAAGCATAGTAGGAGGGAGTGGAGTAGATAGGAATATGTTGAGAAGAACTATATGCACAAACAATGATCATAGACTAAGAAGGGGGGACAACTGCAGTAATGAGGGTCACTATGGGGAGGGGAACAAAGGGAAAAGAAATTGGGACAACTGAAATAGCATAATCAATAAAGCATATAAAAATAAATTAAATTAAATTAAAAAAATTTTTAAATGTAAATATTACTTACTGTCTTGCAGAACCTTGACCCTACTTGCTATTGCTATTCTACTAGCTCCCCTCCCAAAAATATTCTTTCTTTCATTTAAAACAACTCTTATTTGTTTCTCCTATAGAATAATCGTCTTAACCTCTCTACACTTATATTAATACTAGTTCATTTGTTGCTGATAGTGGGATGGTGGGTGGGGTATATTTTTCAGGGTGTGGATTTCTTGCTTGGGTTGTGTGTTTATGTTTTAACAGCATCTCTACAAAAAAATTCAAGACAAGGTGGGTAGAGTGACTCTCAATCAACTAGCCATAGGGAAGGTCACACCAAAGAGTAACTGAAATACAACCAGACAGCTTAAACAAATGGCATAAAGGGCATCACTAGAGCGTCAGGCTCAGGAGATCAAAGAGACTGCACCACTGAATCCCCCAGGTCTCCTATAAAGAAGCTCATACCACAAGGTGGGAAACCTAAGCAGACAAATCTAATAAACAAAAACAAACAAAAAGAATACAACATGGGAGACACAGAAACAAATACCCAATTAAAGGAGAAGAGTAATCCCCAGAAAGAGAGATAAATGGAATAGACATAAGCCAACTATCAGACATGAAATTCAAAGGAATGGTTATACAGTAGCTCAATGTACTTGACGATCTCAAAGAAAACTATGACAAACTCCAGGGAAATTACAAGGAACTCCAGGGAAACTAAAAGAATTGCAAAGGAAGTTACAAGAAACTTACAGAGAACTACACCAGTATAAAAAAGGACATAGAAACTATTAATAAGAATCAGGAAGAAATGAAGAATACAATTTCTGTACTGAAGAACACAGTAGAATCAAACAAAAGCAGGTTAAACAAAGAAGAGGATTGGATCAGTGAGTTGAAGGACAATGTAGAAAAAAAAATCCGAGACAATACAACAAAATGAAAAAAGACATAAAAAGAATGAAGAGGGTTTAAGAGACCTGCAGGACAGCATGAGACTAAACAACATTAGAATCATAGGGATACAAGAAGGGGAAGAGGAGGAGCAAGGGATAGAATACCTGATAGAAAAAGTAATGACAAAAAAATTTTCAAACCTGACGAGAGAAAAAGTCATGCAAGAAGAGAGGGTCCCAATGAAGATGAACTCAAAAGGGCCCACTTCAAGGCACTTCATAATTAAATGGCAACATTCAAAGACAAAGTGAGAATTTTAAAAGCAGCAAGAGAAAAACAGCAAATAACATACCAGGGAGCTCCGATAAGGCTATCAACCGATTTCTCGACAGAAATACTACAAGTCAGAAGGGAATGGCAAAAAATATTCCAAGCAATGAAAAACAAAGGCCTACAACTATGACTACTCTACCCAGCAAGGCTCTCATTCAAAATAGGGGGTGAAATAAGGAGTTTCTCAGACAAAGGAAGACTAAAAGAATACATCTCCACCAAACCAGCATTGCAAGAGATGCTAAACGGAATGCTTTCAGAGAAAGAAGAAAAAAAAGAGAGGGAGAGGAACACAGGTGCAAAAGGAAACGAATAAATACCTGTCTATAATAAACTTAAATGTAAATGGGTTAAATGCTCCATTAAAATACATAGGGTAGCAGAATGGATACAAAATGATGACCCACATATATCCTGTCTACAAGAGACACACCTCAAACAAAAGATTTACACAGACTGAAAGTGAAGCAATGGAAAAAAGTATTCCAAGCAAACGGACATGAAAAAAAAAGCTGGGCTAGCAATACTTCTATCAGACAAAACAGATTTCACAGCAAGGGCCATAAAAAGAGACAAAGAAGGACATTTCATAATACTTAAGGGAACAATCCATCAAGAAGATGTAACCCTGGTAAACATATATACACCCTACATAGGAGCATCTGAATATATAAGGAATATACTAGAAAACTACAAGACGGATATCAACAGCAACACACTCATAGTAGGGGACTTTAACACCCCGTTATCAACAATAGACAGATCTTCGAAGCAAAGAAACACCAAGGATGTTGAGGCATTGAACAACACCAAACCAAATGGACTTATCTGATATATATATAACTTTTCACCCCCAAAAGCAAAATATACATTCTTTCCAAATGCACATGGGACATTTTCAAAGATAGACCACATGATAGGACACAAAACAAGCCTCAACAAAGTCAAGAAAAAAGTGAAATTATATCAAGCATCTTCTCAGACCACAGTGCCTTGAAACTAGAAATCAACCTCGAGGAAGAAAACAAAGACATCCACACTCATGGAGAATGAATAACATGATATTAAATACTGAATAGGTTAACAATGACATCAAGGAAGAAGTCAAGAAGTTTCTGGAAACTAATGATAATGGACACACAACAGCCCAAAACCTATGGGACACAGCAAAAGCAGTCCTGAGAGGAAAGTTCATAGCAATAGGGGCCTACCTAAAAAGGATAGAAGGATAGAACGATCTCTAATAAAAAACCTAACCCTACAGCTACAAGAACTAGAACAACAACAACAAACAAAACCCAGGGCGAGTAGAAGGAAGGAAACTATCAAGATCAGAGCAGAATTAAATGACATAGAGACTAAACAAACAATTCAAACAATCAACAAAAGTAGGAGCCGGTTCTTTGAAAAAATAAACAAAATCAACAAGCCTTTATCCAGGCTCATCAAGAAAAAAGGAGAGAGGACTCAAATACACAAAATCAGAAATGAAAGAGGAGAAATCACGACTGATACCACAGAAATACAAAGGCTTGTAAGAAATTACTACAAACAATTGTATGGCAAGGAACTTGACAACCTAGATGAAATGCACAAATTTCTAGAAACATATAATCTTCCAAACCTGAACCAAGAAGAAGTAGAAAGCCTGAGCAGACCAATAACAAAGAATGAAATTGAAACAATAATCAAAAATCTCCTGGCACACAAAAGCCCTGGACCGGATGGATTCACGGGCAAATTTTTAAAAAACATTTAGGGAAGAATTAACTCCTACCTTCTGAAACTATTACAAAAAATCCTAGAATGGAGAAAAATCCCAAACTCTTTCTATGAAGCCAGTATTACCCTAATTCCAAAGCCAGGTCAAGACACAACAAAGAAAGAAAACTACAGGCCAATATCGCTGATGAACATAGATGCTAAAATCCTCAACAAAAAATTGGCGAACAGGATCCAGCAATACATTAGAAAAAAAATCATACACCACGATCAAGTGGGATTCATCCCAGGGATGCAAAGATGGTTTAATATTTGCAAATCAATAAACATGACACACCACCTAAACAAAATGAAAGACAAAAATCACATGATCATATCAATAGCTGCAGAAAAAGCATTTGATAAAGTACAACACCCATTTATGATGAAAACACTCAGCAAAATGGGAATAGAGGGAATATACCTCAACATAATTAAAGCTATATACAGGAAACCTGAAGCCAACATCATACTCAATGGACAAAAACTGAAAGCATTCCCCCTGAGATCAGGAACAAGACAAGGATGTTCACTATCTCCACTTCTATTCAACATAGTGTTGGAAGTTCTAGCCACAGAAATCAGACAACAAAAAGAAATAAAAGGCATCCAAATCGAAAAAGAGGAAGTAAAACTGTCATTATTTGCAGATGACATGATAGTATAAATAGAAAACCCTATAGACTCCACTAAAAAACTACTCGACATAATAGCGAATTTGGCAAAATAGATAGGTACAAAGTAACTATACAGAAATCTAAGGCCTTTCTGTGCACCCACAATAAAACTTCAGAGGTAGAAACTAAAAATAATCTCATTTACTATAGCAACAAGAAAAATTAAGTACTTAGGAATAAACTTAACCAAAGAAATAAAAGACATGTACTCGGAAAACTACATAACACTGAAGAAAGGAATTAAGGAAGACACAAATAAATAGAAGCAAATACCGTGTTCATGGATGGGAAGAATCAGCATTGTTAAAATGTCCATACTACCCAAAGCAATTTACAGATTCAATGCAATCCCTATTAAAATACCAATGACATATTTCACAGATCTAGAACAAATACTTCAAAAATTTATATGGAACCAAAAAAGACCCCGAATTTCCAAAGAAATCTTGAGACAGAGGAACATAGCAGGAGGAATCGCAATACCAGACATTAAACTATACTACAAAGCCACTGTGATCAAAACAGTCTGGTACTGGCATAAGAACAGACATATAGATCAATGGAACAGAATAGAGAGCCCACAAAGAAACCCAAGTCTATAAGGCCAACTAATATCTGACAAAGGAGGAAGGAGCATAAAATGAAATGAGAAGAGCCTCTTTAACAAATGGTGCTGGGAGAACTGGACAGGGACGTGCAACAAAATGAAACTAGATTGTCAACTTACACCATACACCAAATAAACTCAAGGTGCATCAAAGACTTAAATGTAAGCCGTGACACCATAGAAGTTCTAGAGGAAAACATCGGCAGGAAAATTTCAGACAGCCCACGCAGCAATATTTTCACCGATACATCTCCTGAGGCAAGGGAAATAAAGGAAAAAAATAAACAAATTGGACTACATCAAACTAAAGAGTTTCTGCTCAGCAAAAGAAAACATGAGCAGAATGAAAAGGAAACCAACCATATGGGAAAGCGTATTTGCCAATGATACCTCAGACAAGGGATTGATTTCCAAAATATATAAAGAACTTACACATCTCAACACCAAGAAGACAGACAGCCCAATTAAAAAATGGGCAAAAGACCTGAGCAAACACTTCTCCAAGGAGAATACACAGAGGGTCTATGGACATCTGAAAGGATGCTCAACATCACTAGCCATCAGAGAGATGCAAATAAAAACCACAATGAGATACCACTTTACACCTGTCAGAATGGCCATTATCAACAAATCAACAAACAACAGTTGCTGTCGGGAATGTGGAGAAATGGGAACCCTAGTGCACTGTTAGTGGGAATGCAGATTGGTGCAGCCACTATGGAAAACAGTATGGAATTTTGTCAAAAAACTAAAAATGGAACTGCCTTTTGAACCAGCGATTCCACTGCTAGGATTATACCCGAAGAATCCTGAAACTCTAATGCAAAAGTTCCTATGTACCCCTATGTTCTTAGCAATGCTGTTTACAATAGCCAAGTGCTGGAAACAGCTTAAGTGCCCATCTGTAGATGAGTGGATTAAAAAACTGTGGCACATTTACACAATGGAGCAGAAAGAAAGAAGGAACTCCTGCCATTTGTGACAACATGGACGGAACTAGAGAGGATTATGCTTAGTGAAATAAGCCAGGCAATGAAAGAAAAATGCCATATGATATCACCTAATAGAGGAGATAAGGAACAACACAAATAAATGAACAAAATTGAACAAGGAAAAGAATAACAGTTATTAAGGGGTAGGGGGGGAAGGAGAGAAGAGGAATAAGTAGGGGAAGGGTTTAATCAAAGAACATGTATAAATGACTCATTGACATGGACAACGGGGTGGGATATTACTGTGGGAGAAGGGGTGCGCTGATTGGGGGAGTCAAGGGGAAAATAGGACAACTGTAATTGAAAAACAATCATTAAAAATAAATTTCATGGGCTCCCTTTTGTCAGGTGGATAAACTTCAGGGCTTGTAGTCAAGCCTACAAAGCTTTTCGCCACCTGGATAAGAGGCTAGTTTCTGTCTACATCCTCCTCCTCAATCCTATCTTAGTTCAGCCACCAACAGGTCACCGAAATTCTCTGAGAGGTCATGTTAGTCCACAGCTCTGCTTGTGCATTTTCCCTTCTATCTGCTTGGATGCCCTTTTAACTTCTACTTACCTGAAAAATCTTAGTACAGACATTCTCATTGTAGACTTAGCTTGAAAGCTGTGTTCAATTCTTCTCAAATTCCATATTTTTATCAAAATATTTTTAATGAAGGGTGTATTTATTTACATACACATCTATCTCTCTTCTAGATTCTGAGCTTTTTCAAGGAAGTAACCATTCATCACAGGTTGGTGCACACTTCAATGCCTTGCAATAAATACGTGCTCTGGTAAAGGTAAAAAGGGACACACACACAGCTCTGACAAGATTAGCTTAATAACAGCATTAATGAGTATTCCAATGGAGGGTGGGGAATAGTGAGGGATAGAGAGGGTCAAGTACATGGTTATAAAGGATATTTAACTTTTGAGTGGTAAGCACAAAATACAATATACAGGTGTTGTATCATAGAGCTGTATACTTGAAACCCATGCAATTTTATTATCCGATGTCACCTCAGTACATTTAATAGCAAGTTCTTTAAAAAAAAAACAAACAAACGTGGTTCCTTTAGTACCTTTAAATGTCTCCCAACCATATGAGGATAATGGAAGTGTTTTCAGCAGAAATACACCACCTACTCACCCCCAAATGTACAAAGAAATAACAAAGTTCCTTAGTGTATAGAAAATTTAAAAGTCTTTATACTCATTATCTTTTTTGAAAAAATTAGAAGTAGCATTATAAGAGGGATTAAGAAATTAGAACCAAAATATCACTAAAAATGGTGAGGCATAGAGATCTGCTCTTATATTTTATTTCAAAAACAAGGAATTCAGGAGGGAACAAGAGGCTGGGAGGCCCCAGAAGGGACCACTCCTTCATGACCAACAACAAGAATATGAAGAGAATTTCAAGGAGGCAGAAAATCTTGAATGAAAGTCTTTAAATTTCTCTTATAGGTGAGGAATAAAAAGCTTCAAGTTCACTTCAGTGTTTGATTTACAGGGTAGTTTGCTTTCAGTATCCAAAGCATTCTCAGCTTCTACCTAAGTTGAGGCCCAATTAGTATTAGCTTTAAGTTATTATATTAAATAAAGTAATTTGGTTGTGTTTTGAAAAATATTTTTGGTCATGGTTGTTAATATAAAGGTATTTCCTGTAGAATAAAGTATAATTGACTAAGGTAGAAAACTGCCTTTTTTAGTTAGTATAACAGTAAACACTTTCTGTATTCTGAAGTGGGAGCGGGAATTTGTTTGGAATACTCACTCTCTATTCTGTGAGGAGACACTTAATGAGCTTTAGAATCTAGCAGATATGAAATATGGATCTACTTAGAGGTACTGAGGGAACTTACATTACACCAACACTCTAAGTGTTCTCTTTTTAAAAAATACACATTGGTAGTTTTTATCTCCTATATTTAAAAGAATGTTATTTTTTTACAAATGGAGATGGGCTCTACTGTCTGAAAAATTGTTGTTTGCCTTAGGTGTGTGTGTGTGTGTGTGTGTGTGTGTGTGTACTCACACAGGTGTACATATACTTTCTGTCTAGGAGATAATTATGCAGATTAAGAGAGTTTCTGAGCAACAGCATTAAAAATTGAGGAGGCCATTTTTTACCTCTGGCCACAGAGGAGACAAAGTATAATACTAAAGGCTTCCCTGACTTCCTGCTGATGACCTACATGACCTGTCTGCTGCTCCAGCAACCTTCCAGGAAGCCCTACTTCAGGGCCTTTGCACATGCTGTACTTTCTTCCTAAAACACTCATCTTCTAATTAGCTGCATGTAAACTCCCTCATATCTCAGAGGTCTCTGCTCAATTATATGTTTTTACATTTAAGTGAGTCCCTTCCTAAAGGGCTGCAATTAAAACTGTGAACCCACCTTTATACCTATTATCTTTTCTTGATTTTTTAATTTATTTATGCAATATTTTACATATATATTGTTAATACACTATATTCTAAAAATTATAAATCCTATAAAGATACACATTTTTAATATTTTAAAATTTATTGCTATGTCCTAATGTCTAGATTTTTGCCTTGCATTGCTACTTTTTGGGTAAATAATTCTGGGCCAAAATAATGTTTCCACATTTCCACTCTTAAGAGTTGTACATAGGTAGGAGAAACTTTATACTAGTATGATAGAAGAAATAAAATTTCTCTCCATTACAACATGTGTGTTATAAAAAAGTTTTATAGGGATGTTCTGTACATCCTTGACAAAGAATAGAATATCATAAGGCAGTTGAAATTCTGTAGATTGGAGTGTCCCATCCTAGACCAGGCCTGGGGAACCTCTCTTGGAAATATGGATGTTTGGGGAGGCTAAAGTTGGCTGAGCTGGGTATGCCAATGTTTAGATTCCCCGCATCTTTAGACTCCGGGGTAGGCATACCTTATTTTGGTGATTGTATAGAAACACTTAGGGAAGTTTACATTTACTCTTAAATGTCAATAAACATTGGGAAAAAGGATCAACCAAGACTCCCAAGCAAGGAAAAACAATCCAGAGAGATGTTATTTCAACTGTGTATAGTGTATTTCAAAGTAAAAAAATATAGTTTGATTTACTGTTTATAAAGACATGATATGGACCCTTGCACTTTTATGAAATAGACAATATTAAAAATATATTATATATTCAGTAATGTGGGGGAGGAAAGTACATAAAGAGAGAAAAATAAATAGGAAGAAGAGGTGAAATCAAGCAAAAGAGCCTCTAAGGGAGCCCATACACTCCCCTTACTATTGCTGACCTCTGTTTCTCTGAACTGCCACCTCCAGCTTCCTGTGGGAGATAGCGTATTTATGACCCACTGGCAACCTACATTCCGGGTCCATATGGTGACATTTAATCACATTAGAAAACCATTTTGTGTTTTTAAATAAGGCACCAGAAATCCAGCAGGTCCAAAACAGGAATCACCATCTTTTCCATTTAAAAGCTCTATGTTTCTCATTTTTTAATGTCACATCCACTGAGACATAAAAACTCAGGGTGATGTTTTGTCTTCCCTCTACATTAATTTAATTGTCAGGTCTTATTTAGTTTTCTATATACCTGAATTTTTTAACCTTCAATTTTATACTCTCTCTGCTACCAAGACTTGGTAATTTCACTAGGTCTACTGCAGCTGAACACTTTTCTTCCAGTATTCCTTTCTTTCTATCCTGGGTTCTGCAATCAGGAGTTATTTTTTCTACCCAAAGTTCTCAATCTATCACATGCTGTGACTTTCACATATGCAACACACTCACATGGACATAGCCAGATATTCAGTGTCCTTCCCCACACTTGTAAGCAGAAATAAAACAAATACAACATTGCTGCTTTTTGGGATGTGATAATCATTAAAATATTTTAAAATCATGAAAGTAATAAGATCAGCCATTTGAAGATTTAAAAAATATTATTTAACGGAAAAAAATAAATAAATTAACAATTTTGATTTTAAATATTTTTATTTTTATATGAAATAACTCAAACAGCAAAAATCGATGAAAAAAACATAACAGAAACCCATGTACAGACCACCCAGATTTAACAGCTGTTAACATTATGCTATGCTGCCTTCAGAATTCTCTTGTCTTAAAAAAAAATTACTACTAAAAGTGGGCATCCATCCATATCCCTTCTCTGCCTTTCTAGAGGCTGAAATTTTGCATATTATTGTGCATAGTTGTGTGTATTATATGTTTAAACTGATAAGCAATTTATTTTATTATTTAAATTGTATCACATTATATTTACCTTTTTGCATCTGACATTTTGTTGTCAACATATGTGTTAATATATGTTGATATAGTTTATCTGAATAAACTCATTTATTTATATATTCCCCTACAAAGGAACAGTGATTTTGCTTTAGTTTAATTATTATTTCACTGTTACAAACACTACTGTAACAAAAATCCTGGTGAATATCCTCTACACATACAGCAGACTTTATATTCTCAAGCACAGAAACATTCCTAGGTAGAAATAGAACCCTAACTTTCAGTAATAAACATTTTTAGCTTTACTGAGAATTACTGAGTTCTCTCTTAGGAGCATTATATGACAGTTCTCTCATTGTCACACATAAAGTTTTTCCAAACTTTAAACTGAAATAGAGTTTCATCATTCATTAAATTCGCAATTACTGATTCCTAATGATTTTGCAGGAATATATTCATATGTTTATTGGCTACTCTCATTTTTGTCTATAAGTGACAAAATATTCACAATATTTTCCCATTATTATATTAAATTGTTTGTGATTTTTTTCATTAATTTGTAATACCTTGCATATCCTAATCTCTCATAAGTATTAGGAATGTAACAATTACAAATATTTTCTTCCAGTTTATAGTTTGTTTTCACTTATTTATGATTTTGGTTTATAGTAGTTTGAATTTTTAATTTTAATTAAGCCACATTTATCAATCTTTAGGCTTTCATTGTTGTATTTAAGTATATTTTATTCATTATGCTGTTACAGTTGTTTCAATTTTCCCCTTTTGCACCCCTACACCCGGTACCCTCTTCCCTCCAGTAATCCCCCACTTAGTTCATGCCCATGGGTCATGTATATAAGTTCTTCAGCTTCTTCATTTCCTATATTATTCTTAACATTCCCCCATCTATTTTATATCTACCAATTATGCTTCTTTTCCCCCCATTTTCTCCCTCCCCCCCCCACTGATAACCCTCCAAATGATCTCCTTTTCTATGATTCTGTTTCTGTTCTAGTTGTTTACTTAGTTCGATTTTGCTTTTTAGATTCAGTTGTTGATAACTGTGAGTTTGTTGTCATTTTAATGTTCATAGTTTTGATCTTCATTTTCTTAAATAAGTCCCTTTATCAGTTCGTGTAATGATGGTTTGATGATGATGAACTCCTTGTCTGGGAATCACTTTAACTGCCCTTCCATTTTAAATGTAGCTTTGCTGGATAGAGTAATCTTGGTTGTAGATCCTTGCTTTTCATCACTTTGAATACTTCTTGCCAGTCCCTTGCTTGCAAAGTTTCTTTTGAGAAATAGCTGATAGTTTTATAAGAACTACTTTGTAGGTAACTTTCTGTTTTTTTCTTGCTTCTTTTAAGATTCTCTCTTTATCTTTAACCTTCAGCATTTTAATTGTGATGTGTCTTGGTGTGGTCCTCTTTGGGTCCAACTTGTTTGGGACTCTGTGCTTCCTGGACTTACATGTTTATTTCCTTCACCAAATTAAGGAAGTTTTCTTTTATTATTTTTTCAAATAAGTTTTCAATTTCCTGCTCTTCCTCTTCTCTTTCTGGGATTCCTATGATTTGGATGTTGGCACTTTGGAGATGTCCCAGAATCTTCTTATTCTCGCCTCATTTAAAAAAAAAAATCTTGTTTGTTCTTTCTGTTCTGGTTGAATGTTTCTTCTTCCTTATATTCCAAGTCTTTGATCTGAATCCTGGCTTCCTTCCCTTCACTATTGGTTTCCTGTATATTTTTCTTTATTTCATTTAGTGTAGCCTTCATTTCTTCCCTTATGCTTTTGCTGTACTCAGTGAATTCTCTGGGCATCCTTATCACCAGCGTTTTGAACTCTGCATCTGATATGTTGGCTATCTGTGTTTGGTTTAGTTCTTTTTTCTGGGATTTTGTTCTGTTTTTTCATTTGGGCCATATTTTTTTTGTTTCCTCAATTTGACAGCCTTCTTGTGTTTGTTTCTGTGTATTAGGTAGATCTGCTTTGACTCCCTGCCTTAGTGTACCTTGTTAAGTTGTATGGGATGGAGCATTCGGTATTCTCCAGGACGGAGCAACCTGCTTCACCACTTTGTGGCTCTGTATACAGGGGAGGGGTCAGAGAGGGAACAATGCTGCTTGTTTGGCACTCACCCCATTTCCAATTACTTCACCTTCTTCCCATATGTGACTGACACCCTTCTCACTGTTGCCCTGGTGGTGGTTCCCAGAGTGGGTAGGTTTTTGTATGTTGTAGGATCATTCAGGCCTTTTAAACAGACTATCCTGAGAGACTAGCAAAAGTTATGAGGTTTTATTTTCCCTGCACTGGGACCCTGGGCTGCACATTCTGGCCAGGGGCTGAGATTGCTCATCTGGCCAGGGGCTGAGATTGCTCACTTCCAAGATATCCCTCCCAATTTTTATATACCATATGTGAATGTGGGACTGCCCATTCCACCAGCTGCAGCCACTACCACCTTGTCACCATTGCCTTGCTGTCATCACACCACCAGTTCTCCACCCGAGTCCTTATCTCCGCCCTCCTACCCTCTTGGATGTATATGGTTTCTTTAAATCCTGTTTGTTGGACTTCCATACAGTTCAATTTTCTGGAAGTTCTGGGTGTTTTTTGTTTTGAGGTCAGTTGTGAACCTTCTTATAGTTGTGTGAGGAGGTGAAGCATGTCTACCCACACCTCCATCCTGAACAGAAGTCTCTTTCATTGTTTTTGTGTGTGTGAACTTAAGAAAAGCTCGTCAACAACAAAATATATCTTATGTTTTTTCTAAGTTTTAAAATTTATTTTGTATTAAAAGTCTGAATCCAAGTGAAAATGTTTGTGTACACAGGTGGTTGATATAAGGATCTAATTTCATTTTTAATATTTGTATGATCTGTGTTCTTAGTATATATTTTGAGTAATTGGTCATATTTCTACTGATCTGTCATATGATATCTATCTATTAATTTCCCTGTGTGTACCTATCTTTTGATCAAATATATATTTTAATGAAAAGATTTTATGTAAAAATTAATTCTCAAATACAGTTATGTTTTATGTGCTTTCTATTTTTATATTATATTTCACAATAATATATTTAAAATATAATCTTAAGCTTAACATGTATTATTATATAAACAGTATTTATACAAATATGTATTTTAAAAATATACACTTGAATTTACATAATTTTAACATATTATTTGTAATATAGATATAATACTGCCAGATTCACATAAATAACTTTACCTTTGATTTGGTTAAGAGTGATTGATATATGAGTACTTATAGAACTAATTTAACCCAGGTACAGCGCAGAAGTGAATACCCTTTAATGGACATTTTAAACCCTTATTTGTCTTCCTAAATCTATATTTAAAATTGAAAGATAATATTATATATGGTAATATTAACAGGCTCTAGGAAATAGGACATAGATATCCATAAGGGAATGGTTACATTTTTCACCCTAACATAGTACCTCCATAATGATAATGTTTGGTGAACACTGGTGATTCATTAGAAGTTTCTGTCTCTTTCTTTCTCTTTCTTGAGTTCACATAAAGTTTGAGAAGCTTTATTATTATAGGAATAATTTTGATTGTTCTTTAATTTATATGGCAACTAAATCATTTACAAAGTTTGTTACTTCTGACATTCTGCCATAAAATGGTGCCACACGTCAGAGTGTTAGCCTTCTCTTGGATATGAGCAATTGTTTTAAAAGAAAGAACTAACCATATTATTCTTCCTTACTTGTTCCTTAGTGACTTTTATAACTTGTTCCTTAGTTACCTTTCTAATTTCAATCTTTTGTTGCACTTCTGTATTTTCTTCTCCTTCCTCCTTACTTCCCCAGACATGCTGAACCTTGGGAGCAACATGCAGGTAAAAATAGCAGGGAATAATTTTCTGTAATTTAGTTCAAACCAAGGCTCACCAAACCCATCTATTCAGTCACCAGGGGTGGGGTGGGGCAGAGGAAGTGACCAAAATAAGTGAAGGTTTTATATGTGGGGGTAGGGGGCGGTAATGCAGTTCATCAACATGGGTGTGATTGGCACCTTCATACACATCAAGCAAGGCTGAAGCACATCAGTTATTACATGTGATTGATGTATGACTGATAGCTAACTAGTTAATGATTCCAGAGAAAGAGCTGAATCCATTTATGAAGAGCTCATAGAGATCTCAGGGTTGGGTCTATGGCTAGGATAGGAGCTGACTTACAAGGGGGGGACCCCCCAAAATCATAATTATCTTCTGGAGGTGGGCCTCTCATAGTACAAGCTTCCCCCTACTGTCTGAGTGTTCTAGAAATTCATCTGAATCAATATACCAGCCAGTGTTGTGATGTTTGGCTTCAGTGAAGTTTTCTTTTTTTTTTTTTTTTTTTGAAGACTCTTTCAACGTTTGCTTATTTCATGATGAGTGATTTATGAGCACACATGCCCCCACGGTGCTGATCGTTGAGCAGTTTTTGACCAAAAATGGCATGACCCCTGTGCCCCACCCTCCCTGTTCACCCCATCTCACCCTGAGTGACATTTTTTTGTTTCCCTGGATTAAAAATATCCTCAAAGGGAAGTGTTTTGCCTATGTGGAAGAACTGAAACAAAAAACGACAGAAGCACTAAAAAACATCAAAACCGACAAGTTCAAAAACTGTTTTGAGTAGTGGAGAAAATATCTCGATAGGTTTATTACATCAAATGAAAAGTACGCTGAAGGTGACTGAAGTTTAAACATGTAAAATACATACACATTTTTAAATAAATAAGTTTCAGGTTTTTTGGGTCCCCCCTTATATATTTATTTTGGATTCATTAATATGTTTATTTCTTCTATCTACATAATTGGCAAATCTTGATAAAATAAGGAATTGCATTTATTGTCCTTTTGTATTTAAAGTCACAAAGATAAAAATGTTTTGTATACAGTAGAAGCTCATTAAATAAAATTATTGTGAATATACGCACTTGAGTCAGAGGATTTTTCATGCTCTAAATGTTTTCCACTAGAAGTTTGAAATTTTCCTAGAAATGGAAGCTTCCAACAAAGATATTCAATTTGAGAAGTAACTAATAAGATACAAAGACCAAGCTAAGATTTTTTTTTTTTTGGACAGGATATTTTGGGGTTTTTTAAAAAAAATTTTTGGCTAAGTTCAAAAACAGCTATTGTAAAACTTTTTTGAGAGATGTTTCTAGGTCAATTGGGTGGGTATCTTATTGCACAAAAAGCTATCCTTAAAATTCTCCTCTCATATGAAGTCTTATTTTATTCTCAGTGATGAACTGGAATAGAATACACTATAATACTAGAAATATATTTTAGTGGGAAAATAATGCTGCATAAGAATTATATGGACAAAAGTTTAAATTTAAAATAAATCTAATGCACTTTGTCTTAGAGGAATGACTCCAAACTTTCCTTGTGTTTGGTTTTGGAGGCTCTTTATCAATTGATGGTTTCTTGATGTAAGATATTCATGGTTCACTTCCATTCTTTATGATAGTTAAGGAGAAATCTAATCAATAACTCGCTATAAATTCAATTCAATTTTCAATAATGCAATGTGATGAATATAATTCCATTTGTAGTTGCTATTTTATCATATATCACATGGTTCAATACAAGACATAAAATTATTTGATCACTGAGTTTAACTCATCCTCCTGAATTTGAACCTGTTGGTCATTGAATACAAAAGACCACTTACTGTGTCTTCTTTATAGAGTTTATGATAACTGTTCAGCATGTGGTTATGGTGGGCAGCCAAGTGGGAAACAGTAAAGATATGGAGCTATGTCTTACTCATAGAATAGATGTGTGTATTGGTTTGCTAGAGTTGCAGTAACAAAGGGCCACACACTGGGTGGATTAAAACAATAGAAATTTATTTTCTTACAGTTCTGGAAGCTTCTTCCTAATCAAGATGTTGGCAAGGTTGGTTCCTTTGAGGGACTTTGAGTAGAATCCTTCCTTGCCTCTTAGCTTCTGCTGATGGCCTTCAATCCTTGCTGTTCCTTGGCTTATAGCTGCATCACCCAATCTCTTCTCTGTTATCACATGGTGGTCTCTCTGGATCTCTGTGTCCTGACATGGCCAGTTTTTCCTTCTGTCCCTCCCTTCTTATGAGGACATCATTCACATTGGATTAGGGACCCACCTTACTGCAGGAGAACCTCGTTTTAAGCTAACTATAACTGTAATGACCTTAATTCCAAATCAGGTTACTTTCTGAAGTACTGGGGAATAGGACTTTATCATGTCTTTTCAGGGGGACACAATTCATCCCTAACATGTTCTGATGGATAATTTCTTTCTATAAACAACTCTGTTGATATTTAGAGCAGCCCGTTTCACAAGTAAGTTTGATATGTGAAGCTACTGGAGAGGAGGGGAGATTGATTCATGGGTTACAGAAAACAAAATCACAGAACCTTAGAGATGAAAGTTACCTCAGAATACTTTGTCTGGTAATTTCTTTTTTTTTTTATTTAAAATGATGAAACTAATAAATGTTTATGGTAAAAATGATAAATATAATTGTATTACATAATGAAATTTCTTCCTCATACACTATTCAGAGTCTTTGGAGTAAATAAATGTTAAGTTTTATATTAGTTCCCCCTGAAATATTCTATATATTTATTCAATAATATATATATGTATACATATGTATGTGTATATATATTTATATACATCTATATATGAATGGAGCTATACTAAATATACTCCTGTGAAATGTGCCTTTTTATTTTATAATAAATAGCCCAAAGGTGTAGCACACCAGTTTTCAAAATTAGCTCTGTACAACTCTGGGCTACACATAGGTGTTTCTAGGGCTATGAAAATTAAACATTTATTTTTGCCAAACAATTAAAATATATACTGCCTCAAAGTTTCATTTTATTACTTTCATCTCTTATTTTCATACTTGGGGGTTACCTAGTAAGATCTCATTTAAAAATAAGAGCTTTATTGCAAAAAAATGATGCAGAGAAAGATAGAAAGAATATATTTAAAAGGATTCCTGTGTTTTAATCCCCATATAATCGTTATGAGCTCCGCTGCCTTGCGGCATACCTCTTCAGGGGAAAGGCTAAGGGAGTAAACCCCGACAGAAAATCCGGAGCCGGAGTCCCTAAGGCGGTTTGACGTTGTAGTCAACACCGGCAACTCCTGCGGCGCACCTGAAGCCAAGCTGTATTGACTCCGTCTTTCCCTTGGACCCTTCAGCTGCGAAGAGAGGGGGGGTCTGCTGCATGGGCAACAGCAGACCCTCCATATTACCCTGCCCAGGCTCTGTAGCTTCAGCGTCATCGCAAGATGTCGATTCAACACGGGAGGAGACAGATACCGTGTCACTCCCGAGTCGGACTGCACAGCCATTCTCGGCGGTGCAGATAGACTCTTAGGAAGCTACACCATCGTCTCTCGAGACGGACGGCTGCCGACGAATCGTTATGAGAAAATAGAGGCCCAGAATAGGGCCTGCGAGGGCTAATGAGATGCCATGCATGTGTCCTACATTGCCCAGCACTTTACACAATATATGGCTAGCACATACTTGGTGGACATCTGATGCCATATCTTAGGTGGTACCTTTTAAAAATGTCTTACTTTTGTTTCACAAAGCATGAATCACTTGGACCTAGGCACTTTGCTTTAGGATTTGGGATAAACTAGAATTGGGATTTTGTTAGAAGAGTGTATGGGTAGAAGTAGAAGTTCAAGAAAACTAAGGATCTGGTGAGAAGGTAGTTGAAATGATCACACATAGAAACTAAACCAGGTAGAAGAGTGAGAGGCTCTAATACATTACAAGAAAATGATGAAAAGTAGAGTAGGTACAAGGGAATGACCAGGAGGCTGTTGGTCAGAGATTGAAACGCCAGCTGAAAATATCATAAAGAGAAGCTCTGGCTGATAAGATGTGCAAATTGTGGTTGTAGGTAAAGATAAATGAATTGGAAAGAAAGGAAAGTCATTGTAAGTGGCCATGTAGGAAACTCCATGTGGTTATCAAAGAACTTCATGGTGTTTGTGGAAGTTGAGGTATAGAGAAACACTGTCACCCTTACATCAAAACTTTCAATGACTGGATAGGAAACCAGGAGCTTTGGAGATAGCATTGACAAAAAGAAGTGAAGGAGGAAAAGTATGGAGGCAATATTATGAAAAAATATTTACATCATTGGTGATTCCTTGATGGACTGTGAGGGATATAGTTTCTGTACATGGTCAGGAGAAGATGATGAAGAGAAGTATTCTGGAGGCAGCACTAAAAACTCTGCCAAGGGAAGACATCTGTGAGACGACAGCCACAGAGAAAGCATGGAGAATTAGAGTGTCAGTGTTAGTAACTGTCCTCAGGTGAGAACTAATGAGCATTGACAGTTACATTTTGATAAGTAGAGAGGATAATAAGGACATGGGACACAGAGTAGTTAGTTGTCCTTTAGTTTCTGATGGAATTTCTTTATAGAGGTTGACCACTCTTAGGCAAGTTCATCTGATGTGCCCAGGCCCAGAAACTAAGGAGGCTTGGTCAAAAAATGTTGAGGATACATGGCCTCATCAGCATTTGTGAGTGCTAGTCACTGTAAGGATGAAGACAGGGGACATTGCTCAAGCCCAGGGATTTTCAACCTTTCTCATCTCATGGCACACATAAAATAAAGACTAAAACTCTACAGCACACCAAAAATATTTTTTTGCCAATTTGACAAAAAATTAGGTATAATTTTGATTGGTTTACAAAAATATAGTCATTACTACCCTTTTTGCTCCAAAATGACTTTTAAAAAAAGTTAGGTACCTGTACTTATATCTAAGGATTTCTGGTACCAAGAATTAACTAACCAATAGATGCAACCTTATTATGTGACATAACCAGTAAGTTGCAACTTAATAATATGACTTACATAGTCATGGTTCAAGACAAGACATTCACACCGATGGCTATTGACATTTTTTAATTTTACAATCAAAGGGAAAAGAGGTCGTTTTTCCTGACTAAATAGTCAGGTATTGCATGTTTAAACAATACTTGCGGCTCCAAGTATGCTACAACACACTGGTTGAAAATCACTGCTCTAGCCTGCGAAGGAGTGAGTTTGTTGTGGGGTCATGGAGGTAAGCAAGAAGTGAGCAACACTAGAAATCTGTAATCACAACATTATAAGAGTGTGTAGAAGGGAGTTTAACTTGGCCTGGCCCTAACGAGGAAGGCTTCATAGAATATATGAGGCTGGAGAGCCTTGATGGATGCATAGGATGCCATTGGTGAACGTTGATGATGGTGTAAGAGGCAATGGTATTGCAGGAGGTTAGACACAGCAGTTTTCAGGCTTCAGGGACTGGAAAGAAACAGTTAAATGTTATGGTTATACAATGCCTAAGTCCTTGAATACTGGGATGCAGGTTTGGGGTAAATCTTCTGGTCTTGAGCCATTGAGGGAGAACCAGATGTACCTCTTGAAATAGTCTGACAGGAATCAGATATGAATGAAGTCCTGGCTCCTTGATTACGATGGTGTTCTGTTCTTCAGCTTTTTGAACCTGCATGATTATTATGTGGGCAGGCACTGAAAAACTTATCTAGACTTGTCCTAACAGAGGATAAGGGACCCACCTCGACAGACTCTATGAAAAAGTGTTACAAACAAGGTCTTACTAACAAATGCCTTGCCATCCATATGGTTCATTTAGGTTGGTGTGTATATATTTCAATTAACAACACCAATATAACTTTCATGTTAACTCACTATTGTTAATGTGTCCTCTTGTCATCTTCTGAGCATGTCAAAGGATAGAATGTTATGAAACTGGTAGAAGAAAAGATGAGATAAAACTTTTGTCCATCAGGCTATTAACCTTTGGGTGTTTTTAAAATACGGTTCTTTCATTATCTCTAGCATACAGAAAACCTTTCATTATGTATTATTGTGAGTGAGGTGTAGAGGATGTTGGTTTTGATGAAAAGTGCCCCCTTGGTAGATAAAAGAGGGTGCCAATCAGGCCAAACCCTAGAGAAATAAGGTGTGAAGGATCACTCCAGTTCCTCTGTCAGACCATTTTAATTGTGTTCTGTGATGGAGTGATAGGAATATAGATAAGGGGAAATAAATAGGTAATTTGTGTGGATTTAAGGCTTTTAATCACAGATAGCACCTGGCAACTGATTCTGCACTGACCTTAGAAGTAAACAATTTTAAGGCCAGAATTGCCTGATAGTTTAATAAGTAAGCTATTAAAATGAGGAATGGAAAAGCATTATAACATGAATGATCATTAACACTAAAATAGATATGATTGCTTTAAGTTTTCTGGAAGGGGAGAAGACACTTTAAAAAGGACCCTGAAGCATTAGAAAGGTTGTATCACAAAACAAAGATATTTAAAGACATTAGTTTTATGGCCATGGATTTAGTGGTCTTATATTTCTAACATTTGAATGATATTTATAACTTTGAATCTTTCTATGTGCTCTATATCAATTTTTCTCAAACTATTGGTGGTGAGAAGCCAGGCTTTTAAATTTCCAACTAATGGCAAAACCATATATTTGTAAAATATAAAAAATGTGAAGCACTGAGTACAGAAAAAGAAAAAAAGGTATATAAAATACAAACATCACTATTTTTGTTGTTGGATTCAAGAATGCAAAATCACTCTAAATATTCTAAATGTTTCTAAAAGGTTACTCTACTCTCAGTTTCAGTACCAGTCTAGTCAAAGACAGGTAGCAGTTTTCGACCAGCATCTTGGCACTGAGCACAGGTTACATGTATAAACTCTCTGAGCAAGGAGCCCTTTGGTCCAACCCTGTTATGTTCACTGAGCATCTGCCAGGGAAGAACAACACACTGGCTTGGCTCTAGGCGAGGCCACCACAATGAATAAGATCCACTTCCCATCCATAAGGCCTTGCTGTCTGTTGCTACATATCTGCTGTATCAGGATGCCTTTTTTGTTAAAGAATTATTTTAAAATGTAAATAACAAATCTGATAACTTAAAAATGCTTTTACCCCCATATCTTTTTCTGTAATGATTATTTTGTTGAAAATTGTCCACATGTATTCCAGTTCAAATCCTAGATTAAAAAAAAATTTATTTATACTTGGAAATTTCATCCTAGTCCATTCTTTGTAGATATCTTTTCTTGAAGTTCAAAAAGCAAAAATATCCTTGTATCTTTTCCTCTGATGCTAAACTTCACTGTGTTTATAATTTCAGTGTTATTTTTTATTCTAATACTATTGCTAAAGGTGATAATTATATCTCTTAGCTTATTGTTGGTTTATTTAATAAGTGTATAGTCTATTAACTATGTGGTAAAGTTGAAAATATTAAATCATACCAGTTTCCTAGTGGGCCTCTTACAAAATCCCACTTTATTAAGTTATACAATTGAAATGTAAATATTCATTAATTAATATTTTATTGAAACATCACAATTAGTCTGTACCTTTAATATGACCTACAATCTTAGTTCATACTAACTCAGGTTATATGAAAATGTTACAGGAGACAATAAACTTTATTAGTGAAGAAATATGATGCTATTTCTGCTCCCTATTTTACCAGGCTATTATCATAGAAATAAATTATAGAACTTTGACAACATTTTGCTTCATGACTGTCTGTGAATTATTGCCCTAGTACTATGCACTTTCCTCAGTGCTTGCAAATTGATTGTTGGATGATTTGTTCTGGTTTTTCTAGGTAAGAAAAATAAGCAGACACCTGTAGTTTCAGGATTATTGTTTATCCCACTTTTAAATACAGGTACATTTGTACTCTTTAAGTCCTCTAGCACTTCACCGGTATCCTCCATGAATTCCTAAAATAACAGCTGGTCATCTGATGAATATTTCAGCCAAGTCTACTGATTTGCTAGTTCCATGCACTTGAACAAATCTTTTATTTATTCATTTATTTATTAAGCAGAAGGAAGCAAGAAGACAACATAACAAGATAAAGATAGAAAGCCATTTACTTACAAGGAGGCTATTTGGTTCTCCTAAGGCAACACCAACTAAGCAACCAAGTTTTGATAGGGAAGTTCCACTAAATGCAATTTCTATTTTTATTCTGTAAACACTACATTTTATTCAAATAGTGGTATTCTAATTTTGTGCCCTCTTCCACAATGAATGTAAGAAATTAACAGCAATTGTCATACATACCAAAAATTTCAACTAGAATTGCAAATACATATGGTCCATAGAGAAGACAGGCCCTTGGCCAAAATTGGCTCTGCCCATCAGAACTAAAACTGAAGCATAGGTGCAGGGAAAAGAGTCTGTGAGCTCTGTGATGGCAGAGACCTTATTTCTGCAAGTGTCCCAGGACATTTAATAACACTGAATGAGTAGTTACTCAGCTGGAGGTCAGCTGTGCTTGGGGTTGGTCCAGATGATCCTGTGGCCTTATCTACCCTCTGGGAGGTGTAGGTTCTTCCCAACTTTTACCAACATGCTCTTAGATGTTTCTCCTTGATATCAACTCTGTGTTAATACTCATTGTGGGTATGAGGTTTAGTAAAGAATGCTTTTTAGATTTTCATGAATCTCTCTGGATCAGCCTAATGAAGGGCTTAGACCTTCAGTGAAGCCTGTGTATTTACATGCAATTTCAAGGTGATTTACAACAGTGGCATGGATAAGAACCTGGGTGCAGGGCCTTCAGATTCAGATTTATATATTGTGTTTTCTGGTACTATTCCTAAAGAATAAATGCTGAACTAGTCATCTGGCAAGCTCAGTTTATAGGTTAATTGGCTTATAAAATATTTAAGAAAAGAATATATCTTTCCTGAAACATATAGACATTTACATACATAAATCTGATTACTTGGAGTAGATTATGTTGCAAGATTCCTCCTAACTCTACATTTCTGGAAGAAATAGAATGCATGTTTTCTAGGCTTTCCAAACCATCTGGAGTTGAGGGAGTGAGGAAACAACACTTACTGAATGAAGCTCTAAATCTTTCTGTTGAAGCCAACCTGTCTTTCCACCATTCTCATAGCAAAAGTGGTAGGTGGAGTAAAGGTGTAACATGTGTCTTTAAGTTTAAATACAAACACCACTTCTATAATGCTTCTGCTGCCCAAGTGAGCCATTATTTATAATCGGTTTCTATTAAAATATCAAAGAGAGGCATTTATCACATGAGGATATATCAATCATACCCAAGTTCCTAATGATCAATGAAGAGACAATCATATAGCTAGCATACTCAGACCAAAGTTCTGTCTGTTTTAGTAGTATGAGAATTAAGGTAACTGTGGTTAATATACATTTGTATTCATGTGTTTACAAGCATAGAACTTCCTTCTATCAGAGGAAATGAGAAAGTACATTTGGTGACAAGTATTTTAAGTTTCATTTGTGCCTAGATGAAAAACAAATATTTTTATTTTGTCAGTATTGAAGGCCATTTCTCCGTTTAATTTGAGGAAATACTGATTAAAATATTATACATGCATTTTTTGTTAAACCTGTTATGTATGGAAAGCCTGCAATTACAACTCCGTACTGTTTTTATTAAGAGTTTAGTTGTAGCTATTGGGGAATCTAGAGATACTGGTTTTGTGTCATCAGGGGAATTTAAATCTTCAACTAAAGAAAATAAATAAATAGAAAGGTAGAGATGAGCAGAAAGACAGAGAGAGAGAGAGAGAGAGAGAGAGAGAGAGAGAGAGAGAGAGAGAGAGAGAGAGAGAGAGAGAACTTCTTTCATCTTTTACCTAATTGCATTGAAAAGAAATGGTCACTTGGCATGCCTTGAACTGAATGTGACCTGGCAGGGCCAATAGTAAGCAGCATTCTGTTATATAATTGAATGACCCTCACATACTTCTATCAAGGTGTCTGAGGCAGTTTTCCTCTTCCATACAAATCACATGGCGACCTTTGCTCCTCAGTGGTTTAAATCACATTCTTAAGGGATTAAACTGTTATGACAAAAGAGGAATGTTTAGATACCATGCTTTGCAGTTCAAAATTTGTCAGATTAGAAACTGTGTATTTTATAATCTTTAGATCAAAGCAGTTCTCCATCAAAGCTTTATGTCTACTACAATATTTTCCCAACCTTTGTTGAACCTGAATTGTTTTGGATTATCTCACATTGGGTTCACTGAGTATGCCTAGACTAATGTGGAGGGAAAAGCATTCTTCCAAATATTTTAAACATTTCACAAGTACAGGACTTGGGCACTAAGCTCCAGATTTTCACTTATGGAGTGGTGCAGCTGGCTTAGACAGTTTTTGTTTTTGTTTATTTGATTTAAAAAAATTTTTAAGTATATTTTATTGATTGTGTTATTATAGTTCCAATATTTTCCCCTTTGTTCCCCTCTGCCCAGTACCCACCTTCCCTCCAGAAATCCCACCCCCCTTAGTTCATGTCCATGGGTCCTGCATATAAGTTCTTTGGCTTCACCCCTTCCTATACTATTCTTAATTTCCCCCTGTCTATTTTGTACCAACCGATTATGCTTCTTAGTCCCTGCACCATTTCCCAATTTTTCCCCCTTCCCCCCTCCCAGCTGATAACCCTCCAAATGATCCCCATACCTATGATTCTGTTCCTATTCTGGTTTGCTTAGTTGGATTTTGTTTTTATTTTTTAGATTCAGTTGTTGATAGGTGTGAGTTTGGTGTCATTTTAATGTTCATAATCTTGATCTTTTTCATATAATAATGGCTTGGTGATGATGAACACTTAGCTTTACCTTGTCTGGGAAGCACTTTCTCTGCCCTTTCATTCTAAATGATAGCTTTGCTGGATAGAGTAATCTTGGTTGTAGGTTGCTTTTCATCACACTGAATACTGCTTGCCAGTTCCTTCCTGTCTGCAAAGTGTCTTCTGAGAAATCAGCTGATAGTCCTATAGACACCACCCCTGTAAGCAACTCTCCACTTCTCTTTTGCTGTCCCCAGGACTCTGTCTTTATCTTTCACCTTTGGCATACCATTCATGATGCATCCTGGTGTGATCCCCTCTGGGTCCAGCTTGCCTGGGACCCTCCGTGCTTCCTGGACCTGTATGTCCATCTTCTTCACAAAATTTGGGAAGTTTTCCTCATTTTTTAAAATTCTAGCTTCCTCGTTCTGCACTCATTGACTGTGTTTTTCTTCCTTATATTCCAAATTATTTATTTGAACCCCAGTTTCCTTCCCTTCACCATTGGTGTTGTGTTGATTTTCCTTCATTTCACTTAGCATAGCCTTCACTTCTTCTCTTATGCGTTTGCCATACTCAAGCATATCTGTCAAGCCTGTGAGCATCTTTATCACCAGTGTTTGGAATTCTGCATCTGTTAGGTTGTCTATCTCATCTGTGAAGCGGGCTAGCTCCTCCTTGCTTAGTTCTCCCACTGGAACCTTGATCCATTCTCCCTTTTGGGCTATACTTCTCTGTCTTCTCATTCTGACAGGCTCCTGTGTTTGTTTGCCTCCATGTCCCAGGTAGAGCTGTCACTCCAGTTATGTTATAAGGGGCAGAGCCTTAGGGATTCATCAGTACAGGGCAACCTGTTTCACCATGTTGTGGTGCTCTATTTGGGGGAGAAGTCTGAGAGGGAACAATGCTACCTGCCCAGCACTCACCTTTACCAAGCACCTCTCCCACTTCCACACTGGACTGGCACCCCTCTAGCTGCTGCCCTGGCCATCGTTCCCAGAGTGGGTGGGTCTGCGGATGTTCTAGGACCATGGGGCCCCTTTAAACAAGCAGACTCTGCTGAGACCGGCAGTTTCTGCTTCTGCCCCAACCCCCACTGATCTGCACAGTCAAAAGCAATGAGGCTTGATTTTCCCTGGTACTGGGACCATGGGCTGCGAGGTCCAGTGAGGAGCTGGGAATGCTCCCCAGAGGTCCATCTTGACTTTTTAAAATGTGTGACTGTGCTTTCTGCTGGCCTGCTGCTGCCACTGCTGCTTCCACCCCTGCTGCTGCCAACACGCTGCATCCTCTCCGCCCAGGCTCCACCCCTCCTACCTGTCTGGATGAGTATTTCTTCTTTATATCTTTGTTTGCTGGACTTTCATGCAGTTTGATTTTCTGGAACTACTGGTTGTTTCCAGTTTTGAGGTAGCTGTATTTCTTCTTAGTTGTGGAGGGAGATGCAGTGTGTCTGTCTACACCTCCATCTTGGTCGGAAGTCTTAATTGACTCAACAGTTCTTTTTAATTCTAGTTTCATATGATATGCTTTTTGAGATTAATATGACAGATAAAACCCTATAGGGCAGCCATTTATCTTTCATTAAGAACCCTGCTCACTTTCTTTAGTCAGCTGACTGGAGTGCTTTGTATAGAGGCCTTTTTATAGAACTTTTACATCTCAATGGATTAGGTATCATTACCCCGCTGGAAAAAGAACAGTTCAACTTTATCAGAAGAATGGTTTGTCAGAGCTGTGCAGATTGTCTTTATCCAGCTCTAGATCCAGCAATCGTGTTTCCCAAACAGGCACAAAGCAATGATCATTCCAAGTTCAAATTGCCAATTAATTTAGAATCTGTTCCCTGAATTCTTTCCTTATTGTACTACCATGATCCAGGAAGGCAAGCATTAGGTCAACATGATGGTATCTGTTATAAATATCTTTGTACATTAAAGGAGAAAAATCAGGGTAATCTTTTCTTCAATGGAAGATATTTTAAAAATCGTATCTATTAATGGATAAAGTGCTTTAAGGACAATCAAAATTAAGATTAAGTGCTTTAAAAATCACTTTACTGATATAATGAAAAGGAGAATGCAGGAATGTGGCATGTGACAATAAAATTCAATTACATTTATTTCTGCACAGATGTCTTTCATTCATTTATTATTAACTATCAAGTACATTGTCAAAGAGGTGAATGACTCATCATTATATACCAGAAAAGCAGTTGACCATAGGTACATGAATGCTGTTTTTCTTTAGACTATTATCTTTATTGTAACATGCTAATATTTTTCTCAAATGAGTTATTGAGGACCAGTTTTGAAATAATGTCATCCAGGTATGTTATTCAAAGAATTGTGTTCATCACGTGAAACCCAGAAGAGAAATTTCTTTCTGTTTTTACTTTTAGGAAGAGTCGTGAATATTTTTAGCACCTGCATGGTTTATAAATTAGGAACACTATGTACCTGCTATGTCTGATCAAGTCCTGTTATCTTTCTGACACCAAAATATTTTAATCTAGGTTTATGATCTAGCTCCAGCAAGGTGCAGAGGAACATATGGCCTCATTTTCAAATCTAACTTCACTCTAGATTCTATTTTATTTTTCGACTTTTTATATTACCTTAAGATTATTTTTATTACCTATATTAACTATTCTGTTACATTGTACCTGCTTTGGGGAACAAGGAAAAGCTAAATAAAAATTAGAGGAAAAAATTTAAAATGCTTAGACACATTGACATGAGTTGAGCATACAGTTGTATTGGTCTAGAGTCAAGTCCAAGAGTCACTTATTTTAGTGGAAGATGTACATCAAGATTTGTTTGCCTGACCAGAATCTTCCAATAGGTTTGGAGGCTTTATCTTGACCCAAACCAGCCAGTTGGGCAGCAATAAACCTTCTCATACAAAAGTCTACAAAAGTCTGTACTATGACTATAAAAAATCTCATGATGTCAGAAAATATACTCCCTGTTCTTGAGGATGCAGTGCTTTGCTGAGAGAGAGAGAGAGAGAGACTAAATATACAAGAAAAACTTTCTGTCAATACAACTACCACTTATGTCAATATATATAACAATTTGTAGTTTTACAGGTTTTACAGAGGTATTTTACAGAGATATCTTTATACCTACATGAAAATGAGCTACTGGGGTGGTGGAACAAAAAAGAACTGAGAATTCTAGGTGAAACTCTTTGAATCTTAACTTAGGATTCAAGGAGAATATGGGAAGAAATCAGTAGGATACTTATCTCACCTGATGACATAGCTAGATTTAGTATACCTGACTTTTTTCCAAGTTAGGATCATTAGAAGGTTAAGCTGATTCAGTTTGGACAAATTAAAAAAAATAAAAAATGGAAGAGATGTTTAAAATTACAGAATGCAGGAAATAACCACTTACTAATTTGAAATGTAATGTCTATAACAACTACTATTTATTGAGTAATATTTTGTCCCTGCTTTCAATTTTATAGTCACTATTACATATAATCCTATGACTATCCTGAGATGTAACCATCTGTATCCCCAACTTATAGATGAAACATACACACAGACACACTTATGTATGGATACTCAGTCAATAATGACAAAACAAGACTTAAACTCAGGTCTATCTGATTATAAAGACCATCTTCTAAACCATTAAGTGATATAATCAGGGTTGTTTTATGTTGACTCCCGTAAATAAACACCAATATCATGTTTTTTAAAAAGCTTTACTGAAACTTGCCTATTCTGAATATTTCACATAAATTAATCATATAACATGTGGTCCTTTTGACTGAGTTCTTTCATTTAACATAAGGGTTATACCATAACACACTAAATAAATGTAAATCATTACTATTATCATTACTATTTTAATGATACTTTTATGTCTATTTCTGCCCCATTTCCAACCACTTCCCCTGTGATACATAATGCAAAATGAAAGTAATTTATTATTTCAATGCTCAAGGTGTGTTCTGTGGACCATCAGCATTTGTCAACATCTGCTGGGAATTTTTAAAATGTAGAATTTCAGTCCAGGCTCCAGATTGAACACATTGTAACAAAATCTTCAGGTGATTCTTATACTTTAGAAGCAAGAGATTGACAGTACAGCTACTAATAATACCTAGTATTCCTCTGAATGGCTTTTGTCATTATCTACACTAAGACCCAAATGACTTTCTCTGGTTTATTTCTCCCTTTTTTCTATACACATTCTATGAGAAAGGTCATTGCTTAAACTCTTTCTGTCTTTGCTTTAATCTAAATGTTCATTCCCAAATTCTTACTATAGAGCTCATCTTACTTGCTACTTTCTCCTCCGCTGGACCTTATGTGCTCGTTACTTGAATACCAAGGGTGCAAAGTCTCTTTTAACAATTATGGCCTGTATTCTAGGTATATGTGTCTGATCCTTAATATGCTACAAGATCCAAGAGAATTTTTCCTCTTATTTGCAATTCTTGCCATGCCTGGGACATTTGCCTGCTCAAGGTGGCAGCTTGAAAGCAGATTTCGTGAATTGAAGGGAACCAGGGTTTTCAGGAATGTAAATTGATTTCTAGGAATGCTCAAACCCACTGTCTTCCAAGCTCAGATTTCCTTCTCATCCAAACATTGCTATTCCTCTTCTACATACAAATTTTCCTTGATATACCAGTGTATAAACTTTAAGAAGAAAGGATCTTGGTCCAATTGAATATTTTTCCTTTCCATTTCTTAGAAGAACTGATTAGATGATTTTACATCTTAATTTCATAGCATTTCATGCTACATTTTATAACTTGAGGTTCACTTTTCAGCTCAGTCTTCATATTTAAACTATTTTCTCTTGAACAAAAATAAAATGATTCACCATCCAAAATGTACTTAGCTATATAAAATAGAAGAATTTAGTCACATGAGCATTTTTAGTCAACTATCACAATACTCTGTGAACATTGGTTACAAATATAGGGCTAAAAAAAAAACCTATAGAAACCCTATATCATCAAGAAATGCACTGTGCTTTTCAGTTCAATTTAGCAAGAAGTAACAATTTATACCACCTGAACACTCCAGGAGAAAAACTTCTTAAACATGAATCAACTATTAGGCTTAATATGGAATAATTTCATTTTTTATGATTCTCAGCTTTTATGTTAGTTTTATTTGTTCAGTAGAAGCATTTTAGGTGTACTAATATTTTTTTGCAAGTACTGAAGAATTTATTTAATAATATAAAACAAGTTCTTTTGCTTTATTGTTACTTATAAAAGCGTATCTTGACTTTTGGGCATTAAAATATTAATGAATTTTTTATTTGTCATCTAGATGAAATTATTTGGACACAAAGAAATGAGTAGTAAGAAACAAATATAACTTGAGCCTTCTAGACTATCTCCTCCTCCTCTGCTTTGGAATAGAGAGTAATGTAATGAGAATTAAGGGAATTAGGGAACTCTCCTTGAAGTCAGCTGGAATAAGGTTTCCAAAGAATGTCGGGCTCTTCATGCTTGACTAGCACAAAGATAATTATTTGTCATAGCTGTTTCTGCCTTGGGGAACGATAAAAGTAGAAAATTGTATTTTCAAACAAATATATTTTATTACTTTACATGTTATTTTAAATTAAGGTCACTGTATAACTATAATCCCCTGGCTGGTTTGGCTCGGTGGATTGAGCGTCGGCCTGCGAGCTAAGTGTCGCTGGTTCGATCTTCCAGTCAGGGCACACCAGAGAAGGAAAACTCTGACTCCAAAAAACCTCCGCTGCCTTGCGGCATACCTCTTCAGGGGAAAGGCTAAGGAGAAGGGAAACTCTGACTCCAAACCTCCGCTGCCTTGCGGCATACCTCCTCAGGGGAAAGGCTAAGGGAGTAAACCCCGACAGAAAATCCGGAGCCGGAGTCCCTAAGGCGGTTTGACATTGTAGTCAACACCGGCAACTCCTGCGGCGCACCTGAAGCCAAGCTGTATTGACTCTGTCTTTCCCCTTGGATCCTTCAGCTGCGAAGAGAGGGGGGGTCTGCTGCATGGGCAACAGCTGGCCCTCCATATCACCCTGCCCAGGCTTTGTAGCTTCACTGGAGAGGACACTCCAGCGTCATCGCAAGATGTCGACTTAACACGGGAGGAGACAGTTACTGGTTATAAGCTCATCCGATTGGTGAAGGAAACGAGCTCCAGGGGTCTCCTCTGACGGTGGGAGAGGTCATCGCACCTCACTGGACAGCTACCGCCCGCCTCAAGCTGGGGAGCCCCCAGCCAATTAGGTGCCGTCTCGCCATGGCTCACCTGCCCCACTGGGTGCGTGGGGATCAGAGAGGCGTCTCTTGAAAAGTGGGACACAAAACACTCGCACCAGGAAATTCCAAGCAAAAAACAAGAAAGAAGCCTCCAGCTCTTCGCCTCGCTAGCTGGAACATCAGGACCATGTGTCCCGGACTTACTGCAGACCTTCCGTGGATCAATGGTGCCAGGAAAACCGCCGTCATCGACAGGGAACTGGCACGACTAAACATCGACATTGCGGCTCTACAGGAGACCCGGTTGGCCGACAACGGAACTATCAGAGAAACCAACTACACCTTCTACTGGCAAGGGAAGTCTCCGGACCAACCAAGACAGCACGGTGTTGGGTTCGCTGTGAAGAACACGCTTGTTAACTCCATAGAGCCACCCACAGGAGGCACAGAAAGATTACTTACCCTCCGATTGTCAACAACTTTTGGCCCAGTCAGCATTCTTAGCGCGTATGCCCCAACCCTCTGCGCCACCACTGAAGAGAAAGAACAGTTCTACCATGCACTGGACGAAGCGTTATCCAAGATCCCCAGAAGTAACGCTCTTTATCTCCTTGGAGACTTCAACGCAAGAGTAGGAGCCGACCACATGGCCTGGCCCACCTGCCTCGGAAACTTTGGGAGAGGAAAGATCAATGAGAATGGTCAGCGACTGCTTGAGCTTTTGTGTCACCACGACCTGTGCGTGACAAACACATTCTTCAAGTGCAAAGAGATCCACCAGGTGTCATGGAGGCACCCCCGCTCCCGCCACTGGCACCAGCTTGACCTCGTCATCACCAGAAGAACGGATATTGGCAGCACCCTCCTCACCCGCAGCTACCACAGTGCAGACTGCGACACGGACCATGCCCTCGTGGTAAGCAAGGTGCGCATAATGCCGAAGAGGTTGCACCACTCCAAGATGAAGGGTCGCCCACGCATCAACACCAGTTGTGCCAGCAACCCAGTTAAGACCCAGCAATTCATCATCAGGATGGAAGATGCACTTGGCGAGGGAATGGCGGCAGATGACATTATCGAATCCAATTGGCCACATCTCCGCGACGCCATATACAACTCCGCCATTATTGCTTATGGGAAGAAAGAGCGGAAGAACGCTGACTGGTACGAGGCTCATTGGGAAGAAATGGAACCCGTGATTCGAGGCTAAGAGGAAGGCCCTACTGGCTTACAAGGCCACGCCCACTCCCAGTACACTTCAAGCTCTACGGGCTACCAGGAACAAAGTCCAGAAGACCGCCCGCCACTGTGCCAACACCTATTGGCTAAACCTGTGCAGAAGCATCCAGGAAGCCGCCGATATAGGCAACGCACGAGGAATGTATGAGGGTATCAAGAAGGCAACAGGCCCAATCCCCTCCAAGATCGCCCCCCTTAAGTCCAAGACAGGTGAGGTCATCACTGACCAGGAACAGCAAATGTGGCGGTGGACCGAGCACTACCTCGAGCTGTACGCGATGAGGAACATCGTAACAGACACTGCTCTTAAAGCCATCCCAGACCTACCAGTCATGGAGGAGCTAGACACCCCACCTACTGCGGCAGAGCTCGGCAAAGCCATCGACCGCCTCGCTTGCGGGAAAGCACCAGGAAGCGACAGAATCCCTCCAGAAATCCTAAAGAGCGGGAAACCAGTCCTGCTACAGCCGCTCCACCATCTACTCTGTCTCTGCTGGAAGGAGGGTTACATCCCCCAGGATATGAGAGACGCCAACATTATCACCATGTACAAGAACAAAGGAGACCACAGCGACTGCAACAACTACCGGGGCATCTCTCTCCTCAGCCTCATCGGCAAAGTATTCGCCTGGGTCGCTCTTGCCCGCCTGCAGACCCTTGCTTCCCGCGTCTACCCAGAGTCCCAGTGTGGCTTCAGAGCTGGCCGATCAACAGTGGACATGATCTTCTCCCTACACCAACTGCAGGAGAAGTGTCACGAGCAGCATAAACCACTCTACCTCGCCTTTATCGACCTCATGAAGGCGTTTGATCTGGTCAGTCGAAGCGGACTCTTCAGCTTGCAACGGAAGATTGGCTGTCCACCACATCTGCTTGCTGTGGTCATGTCCTTTCATGACAACATGCACAGCACGGTGTCCTACAACGGCGCAACCTCTGATGCCTTCCCAGTCAGCAGCGGAGTAAAGCAGGGCTGCGTCCTCACGCCTACGCTGTTCAGAATCTTCTCCATGCTACTCCAATACGCCTTTAAGGACTGCAGCGAAGGTGTCTTCATTCACACCAGATCCGATGGCAAGCTCTACAACCTGGCCCGTCTACGAGCCAAGACCAAAGTCAAAGAGGTGCTCATCCGTGAGATGCTCTTCGCTGACGACGCAGCCTTGACATCACACTCCGAAGAGGGACTCCAGCAGCTAGTCACTTGCCTTTCCCACACATGCAAGGAGTTCGGACTAGCCATCAGCCTGACGAAGACGAACGTTATGGCTCAAGGCACGGGGACTCCCCCATGCATCACCATCGATGGATACACCCTGGAGGTTGTCAACGACTTCACTTACCTCGGGTCCACCATCTCGAGCTCTCTGTCAGTGGACTTGGAGGTCAACCGGAGAATCGCCAGGGCAGCCACAGTTATGGCCAAACTGAACCGGCGAGCGTGGAACAATTCCAGCCTCACTGAGAAAACCAGACTGCGCATTTACCAAGCCTGCGTACTCAGCACTCTCCTCTATGGCAGCGAGACGTGGACCACCTACGCAAGGCACGAAAGGAAACTCAACAGCTTCCACATGAGGTGCCTGCGACGCGTCCTGCATGTCGCCTGGCAGGATAAGGTCCCCAACACCGAGGTGCTGAAGCGAGCCAACATGAGCAGTTTGCATGCAGTTCTTAGCGAGAGACGCCTCAGGTGGCTCGGCCATGTCAAAAGAATGGATGCAGGCCGTATTCCCAAAGACCTCCTCTACGGCGAGCTAGCAGAAGGCCAGAGGATGACAGGGCGCCCAAAACTGCGGTTCAAAGACATCTGCAAAAAGGATATGACACAATGCTCCATCAATCTCAACACATGGGAAGTTCAAGCAGACGACCGCCTAGCCTGGAGGCTCGCGGTCAGACAAGGTACATCACGCGCAGAGGCTGCGCGCAACGAGGAGGCGGTCCAGAAAAGATCGAGGCGGAAGCAGCGTCAACAGCAGCAACAACAGCCATCTGCCTTCACCTGTAACAAGTGCGGCAGGGATTGTCACTCCCGAGTCGGACTGCACAGCCATTCTCGGCGGTGCAGATAGACTCTCAAGAAGCTACGCCATCGTCTCTCGAGACGGACGGCTGCCGATGACGATGATATAACTATAGGGAAGTCATTCATTCATTCTTCTTTTCTTTCTTTCTTCCTTTCTTTTTTCTTTCTTTTCTTTCCTTCTTTCACCTATTTTTTCTTTTTTAAATGAAGTTAACAGGTCTATACACAGTAGCCACTATTCTATGTTTTAAACTTCTCAAATTTTATAATAAGGATAATCCAAATGCTTCTTAATGCAAATACATGAGCACCTTGTTAGCTTACTTGAGACTTTGGTAATTGACGGTCATCTTCTTAGTCATCTCTCCTACTAAACAAGTTCCATTTTGTATTCACATTCTTAAAGGCACCAGACTAGATGAGATTTTCAAAATTTTTATTAGAACTGGGTTTGTCCTAGATAAATCTGCAGATTCTGAAATAACCAATCATTTTCTAATTCATGCACATACCCAATTGTAAAGGTCTAATACCATACCCTTCAGGTTTTCATTCAAGAGTTTGTGTTGGTTATTGACTCAAATTGTGATTGGTAATGTTTGTCATACTATGTTTTAGAAAATTTTTTCATTGTGTGTAAATTACTCATTATTCAGTATGTTTGTTATCAGGATCATGTAAGTAAGCTTCTCTGATATTACAGTACTCATTCATTTTCTTGAGACTTTTTGGGCTGGCAGCCAAGGTGTTTACTGAATAACTCTGTATTGTGTATACTTAGGGTAGAGAACTATAACATCATTTATATGGTAATCTTATTTGAATGTTGACACATGTGGTATTTATGTAATATATATATTTATGCATATATTGTAAATATAGTTATACACATCTGTATTTGTCTTTACAGTATATGTATTATACCTCTTTAAAATAATAAATATTTAATTAAACATTTAATCAAAACTTTGAATTTATTCTTAATTGTATTTTTTCCATTACCTTTTAGTCCCCTTATACCACCCCCCAACAGCAACCATCACACTATTGTCCATGCCCATGAGTTCTTTTTCTTTTTTGCTCAATTCTGCTACCTCCTAAATACCCCGACTCCCAACTAGCTGTAATATACCCTACATCTATGAGTCTGCCTCTATCTTGCTTATTCAGTTTGTTCATTAGGTTTCACATATGAGTGAAATCATATGGTATTTGTCTTTCTCTTACTGGCTTGTTTCAGTTGGCATAATGCTCTCCAGAACCATCCATATTACAGTAGACCCTTTCTATATCATGGTTCACTTATCACGGCCTCACTGTATTGTAGGGTTTTTAAAAATATTATATTTAATTATTTATTGCAGATTTTTCGCTGTATTGGGGGATTTTGCCATAGTGTATACATATGTTGTTAAAGTTACATAGGTTTAAGAGTGTAGAATATGTTTAAGAACATAAGTAGTGTTTATAAAAGTGTGGAAAGGTTAATAAGGGAGTGGGAAAGGTTAAGGACTGGGAACAGTTTATAAGTGTGTGGGAAGGGTTTATAAAGCTTTAAAATATATATAAATACTAAAATAAATGTAAGGTTTTTACTTTGCGGATTTTCACCTATTGCTGGGGGTTCTAGAACTTAATACCCGCAATAAGTGAGGGAATACTGTATTGCAAAAGGTAATTTTTTCTTCCTTTTTATGGCCAAGAAGTATTCTACAGTGAAGATATAATATTATATTGGGAAGAATGACAATTACATCGTATATCAAGGACTTCCTTTATCCATTTAGAATTTGAGAGAAAACAAAAAAGAATAAATCATCGAGGTTAATAGCATCAAAGATAATTTAAGTTTATTGTTTTATGAATAAAAACAAATAAACATATGCTTATTTCATCAAAAGTCTCACACCAAGACAAAATTTAGAGTAAATAAGATATTTTAAAAGTTGTTAATCCTAGCTAGATGATAGCTGTTTGTTAGCTGGTAATGCAATTCTAACTTAATTTCATTAGAATATATAAATATATATGCTGAGTTCATGGATACCTGATTCCCTGTTAATATAATTAAAATAATATGATATCCAAGTAAACCCTTCCAAAATGAAATGTTCTTAAGCATACAACTGTAGTTCATACATCTTTTGATGCTTTAGAAGTTCTTTGTGGCATCTTTTGGTGTACATCTTGGATCCAGACTTGTGTGTGAAAAGCAAAAGCATGTTACCTAGCATTTCACCAGCAGCTTCAAAATATTCATTACCTGATATTATTTAGGAACCTTTACCAAGCATTGTTTAGATAAGGTGGCTCTGCTATCTGTGAAATTGACCTTATAATGGAGCTTCTTTGATTAAATAGTTGTATGTTGTAATCAATAAATATCTTGGTGTTAAGGAAACTATCTGAGGCCAGCCCTTCAGTGAAGGATTATACAAAATAAGATGCCAAATCCTTATTTTCTTTTTGTCCCTCTTTCTTCCTCATATCCAGATCCTCACTGTTTAATTAAGACTGAAGTTCTCTAAATACATATAAAAAACAAAAAACAAGGAATCAAAACCAAAATGAACAGCAATCAAAACCCAGGTTCTTGAGTTTATAAGTATTCTCTGGTTGATTTTAGATGTTAATACAAGTAAAAACAGTCATCTGCACAGCGGATCTTAAACTTGAACATGCATCAGAATTTGAGGGTGGAGTTGCCATTCTTGAAACACAGATTGCTGGCCGCATCGCTGGGATTTCTGATTCAGTGTGTCTAGGCCGGGGGACCTGAAAGTATGTATTTCTAACAATGCAGGTGACACTAGTGCTGCTGGTCCCAGTCTGCAGTTGAGAATCACTGCTCTAGATAACTGGTGTTTCTAAATGCATCTTGGAAACAGTTTGTGTCACATTTTAAAAACAGTAATGCTGTCTAAAAGGAGGGATTTATTTTTCCTTCTGATATTCCAGAAAGGAATCACATAAATGGTGTTTATGTATTTTGTTAGCTTCTGTGATGCTCTTCTGGGTTTTCATATAAGCTACAGAATACTCAGTTAAATTTGACTTTAAGTTAAACAGCAAATGGCTTTTCAGTGTAAGTATATCACATGGATAACTGTGCTAAATTTGGAAACTGTACATTGTGTCATGAAGAATTAGTCCATAGATTATTTGCACTGCCCTAAAATACATCTTTTTTATTTTTTATTATTGTTTTTCAATTAGTTGTTCCACTTTTCCCCCATGATCCCCCCAACCCAACCCAGCCCTTCTCCCACAGTTGTATCCCACCCCGTTGTCCATGTCCATGAATCATTTATACGTGTTGTTTGACTAGACCCTTCCCTTACATATCCCCCTTCTCTCCCTTCCCCCACACTCCTGATAACTGTTCTTCTGTTCCTTGTTCGAGTTCCTTGTTCGATTTTGTTCATTTGTTTGTGTTGTTCATTAGTCTACTCTATTGTGTGACATCATATGCTATTTTTCTTTCATTGCCTGGCTTATTTCACTATGCATAATTCTCTCTAGTTCCGTCCATGTTGTCGCAAATGGCAGGAGTTCCTTCTTTCTTTCTGCTGCATAGTACTCCATTGTGTAAATATACCACAGTTTTTTAATCCACTAATCTACAGATGGGCACTTAGGCTGTTTCCAGCACTAAGCTATTGTAAACCTTGCTGCTAAGAACATAGGGGTGCATAAGTTCTTTTGCATTGAGGTTTCAGAATTCTTCAGGTATAATCCTAGCAGTGGAATCGCTGGTTCAAAAGGCAGTTCCATTTTTAGTTTTTTGACGAAATTCCTTACTGTTTTCTATAGTGGCTGCACCAGTCTGCATTCCCACCAACAGTGTACTAGAGTTACTATTTCTCCACATCCTCGCCAGCAATTGTTGTTTGTTGATTTGTTGATGATGACCATTCTGACAGGTGTAAAGTGGTATCTCATTGTGGTTTTTATTTGCATCTCTGATGGCTAGTGATGTTGAGCACCCTTTCAGATGTCTATGGGCCCTCTGTGTATCCTACTTGGAGAAGTGTTTGCTCAGGTCTTTTGCCCATTTTTTAATTGGGCTGTCTATCTTCTTGGTGTTGAGATGTGTAAGTTCTTTATATATTTTGGAGATCAATCCCTTGTCTGAGATATCATTGGCAAATATGTTTTCCCATATGGTTGGTTTCCTTTTCATCCTGCCCATGTTTTCTTTTGCTGAGCAGAAACTCTTTAGTTTGATGTAGTCCAATTTGTTTATTTTTTCCTTTATTTCCCCTGCCTCAGGAGATGTATTGGTGAAACTATTTCTGCATGAGATATCTCAAATTTTCCTGCCTATGTTTTTCTCTAGGACTTCTATGGTGTCACAGCTTACATTTAAGTCTTTGATGCATCTTGAGTTTATTCTGGTGTATGGTGTAAGTTGATTGTCTAGGTTCATTTTATTTTGCAAATCCCCGTCCAGTTCTCCTAGAACTATTTGTTGAAGAAGCACTTTTCACTCCATTTCTTGTTTCTTCCCCCTTTGTCAAATATTAGTTGACCATATATACCTGGGTTTATTTGTGGGCTCTCTATTCTGTTCCATTGATCTATATGTCTGTTCTTATGCCAGTACCAGACTGTTTTGATCACAGTGGCTTTGTAGTATAGTTTAATGTCTGGTATTGCGATTCTTCCTGCTGTGTTCCTCTGTCTCAAGATTTCTTTGGAAATTCGGGGTCTTTTTTGGTTCCATATAAATTTTTGAAGTATTTGTTCTAGATCTGTGAAATATGTCATTGGTATTTTAATAGGGATTGCGCTGAATCTGTAAATTGCTTTGGGTAGTATGGACATTTTAACAATGCTGATTCTTCCCATCCATGAACATGGTATTTGCTTCCATTTATTTGTATCTTCCTTAATTCCTTTCTTCAGTGTTATGTAGTTTTCCGAGTACATGTCTTTTATTTCTTTGGTTAAGTTTATTCCTAAGTACTTAATTTTTCTTGTTGCTATAGTAAATGAGATTATTTTTAGTTTCTACCTCTGAAGTTTTATTGTGGGTGTACAGAAAGGCCTTAGATTTCTGTATAGTTACTTTGTACCTATCTATTTTGCCAAATTCGCTATTATGTCGAGTAGTTTTTTAGTGGAGTCTATAGGGTTTTCTATTTATACTATGATGTCATCTGCAAATAATGACAGTTTTACTTCCTCTTTTTCGATTTGGATGCCTTTTATTTCTTTTTGTTGTCTGATTTCTGTGGCTAGAACTTCCAACACTATGTTGAATAGAAGTGGAGATAGTGAACATCCTTGTCTTGTTCCTGATCTCAGGGGGAATGCTTTCAGTTTTTGTCCATTGAGTATGATGTTGGCTTCAGGTTTCCTGTATATAGCTTTAATTATGTTGAGGTATATTCCCTCTATTCCCATTTTGCTGAGTGTTTTCATCATAAATGGGTGTTGTACTTTATCAAATGCTTTTTCTGCAGCTATTGATATGATCATGTGATTTTTGTCTTTCATTTTGTTTAGGTGGTGTGTCATGTTTATTGATTTGCAAATATTAAACCATCTTTGCATCCCTGGGATGAATCCCACTTGATCGTGGTGTATGATTTTTTTTCTAATGTATTGCTGGATCCTGTTCGCCAATTTTTTGTTGAGGATTTTAGCATCTATGTTCATCAGCGATATTGGCCTGTAGTTTTCTTTCTTTGTTGTGTCTTGACCTGGCTTTGGAATTAGGGTAATACTGGCTTCATAGAAAGAGTTTGGGATTTTTCTCCATTCTAGGATTTTTTGTAATAGTTTCAGAAGGTAGGAGTTAATTCTTCCCTAAATGTTTTTTAAAAATTTGCCCGTGAATCCATCCGGTCCAGGGCTTTTGTGTGCCAGGAGATTTTTGATTATTGTTTCAATTTCATTCTTTGTTATTGGTCTGCTCAGGCTTTCTACTTCTTCTTGGTTCAGGTTTGGAAGATTATATGTTTCTAGAAATTTGTGCATTTCATCTAGGTTGTCAAGTTCCTTGCCATACAATTGTTTGTAGTAATTTCTTACAAGCCTTTGTATTTCTGTGGTATCAGTCGTGATTTCTCCTCTTTCATTTCTGATTTTGTGTATTTGAGTCCTCTCTCCTTTTTTCTTGATGAGCCTGGATAAAGGCTTGTTGATTTTGTTTATTTTTTCAAAGAACCGGCTCCTACTTTTGTTGATTGTTTGAATTGTTTGTTTAGTCTCTATGTCATTTAATTCTGCTCTGATCTTGATAGTTTCCTTCCTTCTACTCGCCCTGGGTTTTGTTTGTTGTTGTTGTTCTAGTTCTTGTAGCTGTAGGGTTAGGTTTTTTATTAGAGATCGTTCTATCCTTCTATCCTTTTTAGGTAGGCCCCTATTGCTATGAACTTTCCTCTCAGGACTGCTTTTGCTGTGTCCCATAGGTTTTGGGCTGTTGTGTGTCCATTATCATTAGTTTCCAGAAACTTCTTGACTTCTTCCTTGATGTCATTGTTAACCTATTCAGTATTTAATATCATGTTATTCATTCTCCATGAGTGTGGATGTCTTTGTTTTCTTCCTCGAGGTTGATTTCTAGTTTCAAGGCACTGTGGTCTGAGAAGATGCTTGATATAATTTCACTTTTTTCTTGACTTTGTTGAGGCTTGTTTTGTGTCCTATCATGTGGTCTATCTTTGAAAATGTCCCATGTGCATTTGGAAAGAATGTATATTTTGCTTTTGGGGGTGAAAAGTTATATATATATCAGATAAGTCCATTTGGTTTGGTGTTGTTCAATGCCTCAACATCCTTGGTGTTTCTTTGCTTCGAAGATCTGTCTATTGTTGATAACGGGGTGTTAAAGTCCCCTACTATGAGTGTGTTGCTGTTGATATCCGTCTTGTAGTTTTCTAGTATATTCCTTATATATTCAGATGCTCCTATGTAGGGTGTATATATGTTTACCAGGGTTACATCTTCTTGATGGATTGTTCCCTTAAGTATTATGAAATGTCCTTCTTTGTCTCTTTTTATGGCCCTTGCTGTGAAATCTGTTTTGTCTGATAGAAGTATTGCTAGCCCAGCTTTTTTTTTCATGTCCGTTTGCTTGGAATACTTTTTTCCATTGCTTCACTTTCAGTCTGTGTAAATCTTTTGTTTGAGGTGTGTCTCTTGTAGACAGGATATATGTGGGTCATCATTTTGTATCCATTCTGCTACCCTATGTATTTTAATGGAGCATTTAACCCATTTACATTTAAGTTTATTATAGACAGGTATTTATTCGTTTCCTTTTGCACCTGTGTTCCTCTCCCTCTCTTTTTTTTCTTCTTTCTCTGAAAGCATTCCGTTTAGCATCTCTTGCAATGCTGGTTTGGTGGAGATGTATTCTTTTAGTCTTCCTTTGTCTGAGAAACTCCTTATTTCACCCCCTATTTTGAATGAGAGCCTTGCTGGGTAGAGTAGTCATAGTTGTAGGCCTTTGTTTTTCATTGCTTGGAATATTTTTTGCCATTCCCTTCTGACTTGTAGTATTTCTGTCGAGAAATCGGTTGATAGCCTTATCGGAGCTCCCTGGTATGTTATTTGCTGTTTTTCTCTTGCTGCTTTTAAAATTCTCACTTTGTCTTTGAATGTTGCCATTTAATTATGAAGTGCCTTGAAGTGGGCCCTTTTGAGTTCATCTTCATTGGGACCCTCTCTTCTTGCATGACTTTTTCTCTCGTCAGGTTTGAAAATTTTTTTGTCATTACTTTTTCTATCAGGTATTCTATCCCTTGCTCCTCCTCTTCCCCTTCTTGTATCCCTATGATTCTAATGTTGTTTAGTCTCATGCTGTCCTGCAGGTCTCTTAAACCCTCTTCATTCTTTTTATGTCTTTTTTCATTTTGTTGTATTGTCTCGGATTTTTTTTTCTACATTGTCCTTCAACTCACTGATCCAATCCTCTTCTTTGTTTAACCTGCTTTTGTTTGATTCTACTGTGTTCTTCAGTACAGAAATTGTATTCTTCATTTCTTCCTGATTCTTATTAATAGTTTCTATGTCCTTTTTTATACTGGTGTAGTTCTCTGTAAGTTTCTTGTAACTTCCTTTGCAATTCTTTTAGTTTCCCTGGAGTTCCTTGTAATTTCCCTGGAGTTTGTCATAGTTTTCTTTGAGATCGTCAAGTACATTGAGCTACTGTATAACCATTCCTTTGAATTTCATGTCTGATAGTTGGCTTATGTCTATTCCATTTATCTCTCTTTCTGGGGATTACTCTTCTCCTTTAATTGGGTATTTGTTTCTGTGTCTCCCATGTTGTATTCTTTTTGTTTGTTTTTGTTTATTAGATTTGTCTGCTTAGGTTTCCCACCTTGTGGTATGAGCTTCTTTATAGGAGACCTGGGGGATTCAGTGGTGCAGTCTCTTTGATCTCCTGAGCCTGACGCTCTAGTGATGCCCTTTATGCCATTTGTTTAAGCTGTCTGGTTGTATTTCAGTTACTCTTTGGTGTGACCTTCCCTATGGCTAGTTGATTGAGAGTCACTCTACCCACCTTGTCTTGAATTTTTTTGTAGAGATGCTGTTAAAACATAAACACACAACCCAAGCAAGAAATCCACACCCTGAAAAATATACTCCACCCACCATCCCACTATCAGCAGCAAATGAACTAGTATTAATATAAATGTAGAGAGGTTAAGACGATTATACTATAGGAGAAACAAATAAGAGTTGTTTTAAATGAAAGAAAGAATATTTTTGGGAGGGAAGCTGAATGAATAATAATAGCAAGTAGGCTCAAGGCTATTTGAGACAGCAATATATACATTGTATGTTGATAAAGGGAGGGAAGAATGCAGAATTAAGTGAGAAAGTGGAAGTGTATAGTATTAGAATTATATAATATGTATATGCTATATGTTTAGTGTGAGAGGGAGGATAAACAAAACAGACAAACAAACAAAAATTAAAGAAAAAGGATAGGAGGGAGAGAAGGTAGGAAACAGATTAAAGAAAGTTTTTTTTAAAAGGGGAAGGAGAAAAAGAAAAAGAAAGAGTTTTTTCTCAGTTCAACCTTTGGGCACAGTCTTCTTTTTCTGGATCCACCCCTGGTCAAAATTTCATGGGTTTCAAATATTTTCTGGCTTGCTGGTTGTGAGGAGATCCAGCTTGATCCTGGGGTTGCTAGTCTCTCACTCATGGGCCTTCCACCGCTCTGCTGTGAGTCTCACTTAGTTGAATCCCTTCCCCCCTGGTCCTGTGGCACCCTCAGCCCTCCTCAAGCTTGTTTAGCATCACTGTTCTTCTGGTGGGCCAGCGTGCGCATGCCAGTAGTCTCTGCCCAGCTTCAAGTCCTGTCTCTGTTCTTTCAAAAAGTCTCTGTGTTGCCTTCAAACTGCAGCACCAGCTCAAGTCCCTGCCCACCTGAGGTCCACCACAGATTTCCCATATGGGCCCCTCTCCATGGCTCAGTTCTTCCCCCTTGTTTGGTGGAGCCCTGGCGCGAGCACCCAGAACACAGAGCTGTCAGCCCAGAGTTGCCAGACAAGGAAGTCCCCACCTAGACTCAGTTCATACAGTTTCTCACAGTCTGGGCTGTTCACTGTCTTCCCATGCCTCTGGCTGTTTTAGCCAAACCTTCTAGCTGACTCCCTCTGGGACTTTGCTGGTTGGTGCACCCCTGGCAGGGGGAAGCCTCCAAGCAGATCCCGGCTAATGAGCCAGTCATCAGCTGCCCCTTTCAGGTGCAGTGAGGCAGAGGACCCAGGCTGGGAGACCCAGGGACTCAGCTTGGAGAACAAGGCTGAACTTTCTGCCCTCCTTCACACTGCTCCCACACTCCCTTCCCTGTTCACGCTGTCTGAAATCCACACTCACTCACTGCTCTCCGTGTTTGCACTCCAAGTCCTTCCCTGATGGGAACAAGCAGACAACACCACTACCTACTTTGCTGCCATCTTTTCCTCCCTTTAAAATATATCTTTTTAATTAAGCAAATTACCATTATAATGAAAAATATGTAGTGTCTCTGACTATATTAAAGTTTGTTTAATTTCTAAAAGTGTACATAAAATTTTAGATAATTATGTATTTCAAATAATAATGCTGCAAATTGGAGATAATCACTTTTTAGTTAATTATAAGGTCTAATTTTATTCCAAAAAAATGCCTTTTAAAAATGTTTTCTCCAAAAGTAAGGCAAGTGCTACAGTGATAAATGAACAAACTGATTTAGCTTTCCTTAGAGTGGTTTAGAACATGATGCAGCTTTGTGGAATAAAAATAAATAAATAAATCAAGGGCAACTGGAGACTCGGTGATGTTTTCAGTTGTAAACACTTGTCACTGCAGGACTTTGAGGAAGCCAATGGCCTCCATTTTCTAACTCATAAAGAATATTGCAAGGAATCAAGGCTGAATATTTGGTAAATATTAGACTTCAGAAATGCAATGTTGAATTGGGCCTCCTTGATCACAGTCAAGCTGATGGAAGACAATCCAAGTTACAAAGGTGTGGCCCATGTGGATTTCAAATGATGATTGAATAGAGGATCCTGTTTCATATTGATGCATAACTTCTAATAACATTGGTTGGCATTTCAGAAGTTAACCAACATTCCTTAAATGTATCAAAATTCTGCAAAACTCATGTTTTCATCTTCACTCCCATGCCAAAGAAGCTTTCTAGCAGTCAGAAGTTGAATGCAAAACACTTTTGCTTATTCCCATATGCTTCTTATTCATTTTTATTATTAGAAACCCACTGGAAGCTATTACTAGTTAGATTTTATTAACATAGTTAATGCAATATGATTTTTTTTTAATGTATAGCAGGGCAAAAATGAGAGTCCCTGGTACTTCCACCTTTCCAGGTAGAGAGCCTAGAGTATATTATATGCCTTTTGGCACAAAACTAATAATTGAGCCCAATACCTACTACTTTAAAAATATGCTTTCTAATGTTTTTCTCTATAGTACTTGAGGTTTATGTAGCTTTTATTTTTCCAGAGTGCAAATTTGAGTTGTTCCAAGATCGAGAAAGAGAAACATTTTCCATGAAGGGCTACAGAAACTAAAAGAAAAAAAAAAGGTTTTGACTTTGTTATTTTGGTACTTATACACAAGAAAAAGCCTTTAGGAGATTATTCCTAAGATAAAAGGAAATAAATTTTTTTTAAATCAATATTTCTTAGTAATCATACTTTAGACTACAATTTTTAAGAAAAATAATGCTTCAAGCTTTTTAGATTAAAAGCTAATATGAGTGTTGGTTTGCAACATCCAGATTAAAGGAACTTTGCCACTAGTTTTGATGCAAATGAGACACTATTTGTTAAGCTGCTCAAGTAACAAACACCTCTGTTAAACAAGTTGTCCTGTGTCTTTCAAAACTTTTTATAATACAACAACCAATTTATTTCTTTGGTAAAGAGAGAGGGAGAGACAGGAAGACAGAGAGACAGAGAGACAGAGATAGAGACAAAGGAAGAGAAAGAGAGGTATCTTATTACCAACCCACTAAAAAAAAAGCTTTGAAGGAAAATGCCTGGTACTTAAAAAGCTAATCTATTTCTTCCATTTTTTCCCAGAGTCCACTGCAATTTGGTTTCCTACCACCACCACCTGACTCAGAGGCATTGTTGACTTCCATGTTGCAATTCCGGTGACCATTTATGACTTCTTGTATTACTTTTTCCTCAGTAGCATTTGATACAAATGATACTCTGCCTCAAGATGTTTTCTTGGTTTTCATGGTGCCTGCCATATCGCCTGAGTTTCCTCCCACTTTATCAGTTGCTTCTCCCAGGCTCCTCTGAAAATTTTTCCCTCTTCCTGACCACTACAGGCTCAGACTTTATACTCTTCTCCTTCCTGTTTATGCCCTAAGTGATCTTATCCAGATTCATGATTTTAACTTTCATATAGAGGTTGTATCCCAGACTTATATCTCTAATAGAGACTTCTCCCTCATACTCAAGTGTCCAAATAGCTTCTTGACATTCCTACATGAATTTTATACTGACAATAGGTAATAGGTCCAAAACCTCCTGATATATTTTTATATTTGACCCCACTGTCAACCCCACTATTTTTAGATAATGGACTCTATTTTTTCAGTTGCTCAGGCCAAACATCACATTGTCATCCTTGACTACCCTTTTTCTCCTTTCTTTATTCATTGGGCCATCGTATCTAAAATGTTTTCTCAAACCCCATCTTGGTATTTCATATTCATTTGTACTACTTAGCATTCAAGTGTGTCTAAGTATTATTCAATTACTTTTTATCTTAGTGCCTGTCTATTTCCAATTAAATAAAGTTCTATCAGAGCAGAGATTTTTGTCTGTTTTGTTCATTTTTAATCTCAGGTACTGCAGTGGGAGAAAGGAGGGATATAGAAAACTATTGTAACAATCATAGCATGAAAGTCTTTGACTAGGAAATCCTTCCAATTAATACTTCACCCAGGAATTATTCTGACTCTCCCCAAACCAGAGAATTCTATAAAATTTCCCTCACGCATTTTTCACCATCTTTTTACAACATATTTTTTTTCCAGAGGGCATTAATATTAGAGAAGATTGGTTTTTCTGGCAACAGGAATAGCAATTAAGAGGAGAAAGTGCTGAAATGACAACAATTCCATAGATAAAATCGATTTAATTTAAAGACAACTTTGAGATGGAAGACAGACTAAGTATGCCTGCAATTAACACATCCACCTTTGCTAAGGAATTTGGCCAAGTCACAAGACTACTGAGAACTGATAGTGCAACCAAAACAGTAGGAAAGACAGTCTTAAAACTGAGGATTTCATTAGTGGCTGGTTATTTCTTATGGCTTGTTTCACATATATTTATTCTTTAGTATTACTGCTTAATACACTTCATCATAGTGTCTCAGTATGATGAAGTATATTAAATCTGTGGTGGTCAGGAAGGAGAAATTTTCAGAGGAGCCTGGGAGAAGCAGTTGGGAAGGTGGGAGGAAACTCAGGCAATATGGCACCATGAAAACCAAAAAAAGAACATATTGAGGCAGAGTATCATCTGTATCAAATGCTACTGAGGAAAAAGTAATATAAGGAGCCATAAATGGTCACTGGAATTGCAACATGGAAGCCAACAATGCCTCTGAGTTAGGTGGTGGTGGTAGGAAACCAAATTGCAGTGGACTCTGGGAAAAAATGGAAGAAATAGATTAGCTTTTTAAGTATCAGGCATTTTCCTTCAAAGCTTTTTTCTTAGTGGGTTGGCAATAAGATACCTCTTTTTCTCTTCCTCTGTCTCTATTTCTGTCTCTCCATCTCTCTGTCTATCTCTCTCTTTACCAAAAAAATAAATTGATTGTTTTTTTAAAGTATATTTTATTGATTATGTTGTTACAGTAGTCCCAATTTTCCCTCTTTGCTCCCCTCTGTCTAGTACCCCCCCTTCAGTAATCCTACCCCATTAGTTCATGTCCATGGGTCATGCATATACATAAGTTCTTTGGCTTCACCCTTTCCTATATTATTCTTAACTTCCCCGAGTCTATTTTGTACCAGCAAAGTATGCTTCTTAATCCCTGCACTGTTTCCCCATTTCTCCCCCTTCCCTCTCCCAGCTGATAATCCTTCAAATGATCCCTATACCTATGATTCTGTTCCTATTCTGGTTTGTTTAGTTGGATTTTGTTTTTATTTTTTAGATTCAGTTGTTAATAGTGTGAGTTCATTGTCATTTTAATGTTCATAATTTTGATCTCCTTTTTCTTAAGAAAGTCCCCTTGACATTTCATATAATAATGCCTTGGTGATGATAAACTCCTTTAGCTCTTTACCTTCTCTGGGAAGCACTTTCTCTGCCGTTCCATTCTAAATGATAGTTTTGCTGGATAGAGTAATCTTGGTTGTAGGTCTTTGCTTTTCATCACCTTGAATACTTCTTGCCAGCCCATTCTTGCCTGCAAAGTTTCTTCTGAGATATCAGTCAACAGACTTATGGGTACCCCTTTGTATATAACTCTCTGCCTTTCTTTCACTGCTCTTAAGATTCTCTCTTTATCTTAAACACTAGGCATTTTAATTATGATGTCTCCTGGTGTGGTCCTCCCTTGGTCTTGCTTGCTTGAGACTCTCTGGGCTTCTTGGACTTGTATGTCTATTTCCTTCACCAAATTTTGGGAGTTTTCCTTTATTATTTTCTCAGATAAGCTTTCAATTTCTTGCTGTTCCTCTTCTTCTTCTGGCTCCCCTATGGTTCAGATGTTGGCACATTTAAAGTTGTCCCAGAGGTTACTTAGCCTCTCCAAGTTTTTTTTTTTTCAATTCTTGTTTCCTTATTCTGTACTGATTGACTGTTTTTTTCTTCCTTATGTTCCAAATCATTGACTTGAATTCTGGTTTCCTTCCCTTCACCACCGGTTTTATGTGTATTTTCCTTAGTTTCATTTAACATAGCCTTCACTTCTTCCCTTAGGCATTGGCCATACTTAAGCATATCTGTCAAGTCTGTAAGCATCTTTATCGCCAGTGTTTTGAACTCTATGTCTGTTAGGTTGTGTATCTCCTTGTCTGTGAGGTTGGCTATCTCCTCATCACTTAGGTCTTCCACTGGAACCTTGATCTGTTCCATTTTTTGAGTCATACTTCTCTCTGTCCTCATTTGACAGGCTCCTGTGTTTGTGTGGCTCTGTGCCTTAGGTAGAGCATTGCACCTATTATGTTGTAAGGGGCAGAGCCTTAAGTATTTGTCAGTATAGGGTAACCTGTTTCACCATGCTGTGGAGCTATATTTGCAGGAGAGGTCTGAGAGGTAACAATGCCGCTTGCTCAACACTTGCCCCTTTTCCAGGCACTTTTCCTGCTTCCTTATTGGACTGGCATCTCTCTAGCTGTTGCTCTGGCCATCATTCCGAGAGTGGGTCTATAGATATTCTAGTGCCATGGGGTTCCTTGAAACAAGTGGACTCTGCTGAGAGACCGGCAGTTTCTTCCTCCGCCTGAACCCCCCACTGGTTTGCACAGTCAGAAGCAATGAGGCTTTATTTTCCCTGGCACTGGGACTCTGAGCTTCGTGGTCTGGTCTGGTGTTCCCCAGGTGTCCCACCTGACTTTTTAAAATGTGTGACTGTGCTTTCCACCGGCCTACTGCTGCCACTGTTCCTGCCGCCACTGCACCGCATCCTCTCCGCTCTGGCTCCACCCCTCATACCTGTCTGGATGATAGTTCTTCTTTTTATCTTTGTTGGTTTGACTTCTATGCAACTCGAGTGTCTGGAACTTCTGGTTGTCTCTAGTTTTGAGGTAGTTGTATTCCTTCTTAGTTGTGGAGGGAGACACAGCATGTATGTCTAGGCCTCCATTTTAGCCAGAAGTCCTAAATTGGTTGTTTTATTACAAAAAGCTTTGAAAGACACAGGATCCCTTGTTTAACAGAGGTGTTTGTTACTTGAGCAGCTTAACAAACACTGTCCTATTTACAGCAAAACTAGTGGCAAAATTCCTTTAATATAGATGTGGCAAACCAACACTCATATTAGCTTTTAATCTAAAAAGCTTGAAGCATTATTTTTCTTAAAAATTGTAGTCTAGAGTATGATTACTAAGAAATACTGATTTTTAAAAAATTTTATTTCCTTTTATCTTAGGAATAATCTCCTAAAGGCTTTTTTCTTGTGTATAAGTACCAAAATAACAAAGTCAACACCATTTTTTTTTTTTTTTTTTTTTTTTTTTTTTTTTTAGTTTTTGTAACCCTTCATGGAAAATACTTCTCAATCTTGAAACAACTCAAGTTTGCACTCTGGAAAAATAAAAGTACTATAGAGGAAAAGATTAGCATATTTTTAAAGTAGTAGGTACTAACAAAGTTGAGAATACTGGAACACTATGATGAAGTGTATTAAGCAGTATTTCTAAAGAATAAATATATGTGAAACAAGCCATAAGAAATGACCAGCCACTAATGAAATCCCGAATTCTAAGAACATCTTTCCTACATTGTCATATATATTTGTTCAAAGAGCACTTAAGGTATTATTAAAGACAGGCTCTTGAAATAGGCATGTAGTTATAATTCTACACATGTTCAGGAAACATGGAAATAAGCACTTTCTTAAAGAATGACAAGCAAATATGACCATAATTATTAAGAATGTTCAGAAAAGATACATAGAAAAGTTGGTTTGTTAATTAGACCACAAAGATTTATTGCTAAATGCTAATCTTAATTGATAGGTCTTGTGGTGTGAGCTATATTTATACAAGCTCATTTAATGTTCACAATGGCTCTAGTACATAGTAGGAAACTAGCATAAATGAAAATATAAAGGTAGAGATGTTTGCAATGAGTTTAGCAAATAGTAATTAGTTTTAGTAAACACTAAGAATTTGCTTTTCAAAGTAAAGGAAATTAAGTTTGGAAAAGAAGGTATGTCTAGCATGGTAAAAGGCACTGTTGACAACTCATATTTTCTTTCTGCCCTGACCATCATTTGGTATCTCTTCTACTTCTATTTCCAGGGTCTTCTACATTATAAAGACTACTTCCATGATCAGTATGCTTGAGTAAAAGCATGCAAGTTGTTCTTGGGTTTTGGAAGCACAGAAAAAGAAGATACAAAAACAAATCTTAAATGAGGGAGTGCTATGCCTATAAAGGCGGGAGATTCATTGATGGTCTGTGATAATACTCAAATCCTTCAATGTAATCAAAATAATACAATACGGTCCAATGACCTGTATACATTTGACCATTGTATGAGAAACAATGTCTTAAAACAGGGAACTCGATTTTTGAAATCTTTCTTTTCAAATATCCATGACTCTTTTCTTACCACTAAATAATAAGATAGTCTTATTTCTTCCAAAGTTTTCATAAACTTACTAGCCATGAGGCATCACAGGCATAACTTACTTCTACCTAACTTTCCTTTTCTTTACTCTTCTTTATCTAAACCTGTCTAATCTGAAAAACTTAACTGAGGTTACCCCTCCCTTATCCCCCCTCAAAAAAAAAGATAAAAACTTTACCTCAGTCAACAGGTTTTTTGAGCATTAAAAGCTCTTAGCTCTCTGAAATTATCAGTAGTCAACTCTGCTCCTTAAAATAGATTTTTCTGTTCCTTCTCTGTCTTCTGCTTCCCACCACCATATTGCCATATCGCCTTCTTCAGGGCTCTGCGCACATATGTAGTTAACATATGTGTTTTGTTGAGTATTTGTGAGGTATGTTGTTGCTATTATTGCTGCCAATAGAGGGAAAAAAGAAAAGGGTGTTTTACAATGATGTGGTAGCATAACAATGTTCACAGATTTTCCTGTCGAAATATTTAAAAATAAATGACACTTCACTGGGTATCATTTTGAACATAGTTACAACTTCTGAGGAAAATAAATCACTGAATTAGACAGTAGTTTATTAGCCAATGTGCTGTTATTTCCTAAACCACTGCTTTCATTTGTAATAAAATTGTCAGCCAGGCGATAAAAAGAGAGTGTTTGAACATGTTTTATCCATGGGCCCTAGATGAATTGCAGAAGTTCAATGTGTATTACACGAGAAAGTCTTTTCTTTAATATCATTTTGATGTTTTAGAAAAATATTATTTAAAAATATTAACTATCTTTCCTTTAACTCTGTTTAATTAAAACATTTCATGATTATGATACTATGAGGAAAATCAGCATTCATTTATTCATTTTTTTCTTTCAACAACTAGCTCTTGATGTTTATAAAGTATATATTTGTTTTTTAAATGTTTGTCATCTCAGGTTCTATAATAATTATGCCACTGGTAACACTGCATTCTCCGCAGTCATAGGCAGCATATGTAAGTTTTATGACAGCTTTCTGTTGCATTGGGGGAATATAAAAGGGCCTATCAAATCTCAATAAACTCAGGGATAAAGAGTCACAATATCTGCTGAAATCCTGTACGGTTCTCTAACAAGGGCAAACCTCCCATTTCCTTAGGTGAACTTTTTTTTTTGATATGTTTTATTGATTATACTGTTACAGTTGTCCCAATTTCCCTTTCCTCTGCTCCCCTCCACCCGGTGGCCCCCCTCCCTCCAGTTGTCCCCTGCTTTTAGTCCATGTCCATTGGTTGTGCATATAGTTCTTCTCAACCTCTTCCTGTCTACTCCATTCCCTCCTACTATGCTTCTAAATTCCTGTACCATCTCCCTCCCTTCCCCCCTTGTCCTTCCCTTCTGACCTCCCCCCAATATGTTCCCCATACCTATAGTTCTTTTTCCACTCTCGTTGCCTATTTAGTTTGCCTTTGTTTCAATTCCCTAGCTTCTGTTGTTGGTTCTTGTGTTGCAGTTTTCATTTTAGTTTTCATAGTTTTGATCCTCCTTTTTTTAAACCAGTCCCTTTAACATCTCATATAATAGTGGTTTGGATCTAATGAACTCTTTCAATTTTATTTTGTCCTGGGAGCACTTTCTCTGCCCTTCTATTCTGAATGACAATTTCGCTGGATAGAGTATTTGTGGTTGTAGGTTTTTGATTTTCATTTCTTTGAATATTTCTTGCCAGTCCCTTCTTGCCTGCAGAGTCTCCCTTGAGAAGTCAGCTGATAGTCTAATTGGGACCCCTTTGTACATGATTCTTTTCTTCTCTCTTGCTGCTTTTAAGATTTTCTCTTTTTCTTTAACTTTTGACAATTTGATTATAATGTGTCTTGGAGTGGTTCTTGCTGGGTCCAGTTTCTCTGGAACTCTCTGTGCTTCCTGGACCTGTAAGTCTATTTCCTTCCCCAAGTTTGGGAAGTTCTGCTTTATTATATTTTCACTTAATTTTTCAATTTATAGTTCTTCTTCTTCACCCTCTGGCAATCCTATAATTCTTATGTTCAATCTCTTATAGCTGTCCCAGAGATTTCTGATCCTCTTCTCACTTTCCTTGCTTCCTGTTTCCTCTCTCCACACTGGTTGACTGTTTGTTCCTTCTCTATGTTCCGGTTTGTTGATTTGATCTCTGGATTTTATTTCTTCACCACTTGTCTCCTATGTGTTTTTGTTATTTTCAGTATGAGTGGTTTTCAATCCTTTCTCGTCTTTTTCCAAATCTTTTGTTAATTCTGTAAGCCGCCTGATAACAATGGCTCTGAACTGGGTCTCTGACAGGTTTCTTATTTGTTCATCTGTCAGATTCTTCATCTGTTGCCTGGTGAGCTGCACCACCGAGATTTCTACATTTGTCTGCCTCATTTTGACAGTTTTGCGTTTTGCTTTCTTGGGCCAGCTGTAGGGGGCAGAGCCTGTGTACTCGTCACGACCCAGCGACCGGCGGTGATCCGCAAACTATTTCATGGCGCTGTGGCGCTTTGTCTTCCTTACCCAGAGACCGGTGGTGATTCATAACCTATTTTGCAGCGCTGTGGCACTTTGTGTGAGGGCAGGGGTCCAAGATGGATTCCTGCCATTATTCTCCGCTGGGAGACCCACATGGATCCATTCTCCTGCCCTCTGGGCCTCACCGTCCCAAGGCAATGTGGTGGCTGCTTTTCCCAGCGTTGGGGTTGGGAGCTGCTGTGGCTCAACTGCAACCAGGGTTGCTTTCTCTGCTGCTGTCCCTGGTGCTACTGAAGACAGCACTGCCCACTTTCACTCTTCTTACCTGCCCAACGAGTGCTGCTGGTTTATAACTTCGTATGTTGGGCTTCCATGTAGTTTTATTTTCTAGAATTTCTAGTTATCTTTTGTTTTGAGGTAGTTGTATTCCTTTCTAGTAGTAGAGGGAGACCAAGCGTGTCAGTCTAAATCTCCATCTTGGCCAGAAGTCTAGGTGAACTTGTTTAAGGCCCACCAATTTTGGGTTTTTGCCATGCATGTTGAGTTTGGGAGCTGAAATGGTATATAGCTCAGAAAGAAATTATAAGGAGCAAAAAAGAGGTTTTGTTGGTGGTCTGTGCCTTTCTGACAAAGACACTACATTCATGTATTCTCCTGTGTTTACTCCTTCTCTCCTTCCCAAAAGCCAAGATGCCAGTTCATCTACCAGCTTTGGCAACACCTTGGACTTGTCCTTGAGAATTTTGCAAACATCCCATTTTCCAGTCAGTTGTTTTCCTTACTCCTTCAGAGAATTGCCAAGATTGGCAAGGTAAAAGGACAAATACTCCATGATGAATGATTTGGTAATGGAGTGGAAAACAGTATCTGGTAAATTTCTGGGTACAGCAGGGAAGGGTCCAACAGTAGACCATTTTCTCTGTCAATGTACATTCAAAGTTAGGTACCAAATTACCCTGAAAAAAAATTGAATTCAAAACATAAAAAATGTTATAGACAAAATGCACTCACATTCACTGAGAAAATATAAAATGTTATCTGAAATTTCTAAAATGCCAAGTGACCTTTAAGACTTTGTAAGAGAATAGGCTGAGGATTTCTCCTGGGGGCCTTTGTCACATAACCTTTTTTCTGCATCACTAGCCTTTCAGATAGGATTTGCTATCCCAACATTTTCAGTCTTTTAAAATGGACAGATTATTTTCTAAATTTTATATTCTGAGCTCCTTTTTAAAACTATTACTGTAAATATTGTTTTGTGCCTTTTTTGCCAGAAACAAGCTACTCATTAAAGTGATCCCTTTGTGCTGGGTCTTCTGGGCATCTACAGATGAGATGAATTTCCTGGCCGCCTGTCTCTGTAGGTTGAGTTGGATATTGGTGCTGCTCTGGAAACACTGTGAATGTTCTAGTCCCAACGTCTCCCTGCACTGGACTGAGATGTCGCCTCTTATGCACTCTTCACAGCTTGTTGCAATGAGTGCTTCCACCATCTCTTAACCTTATTCAAATGGAACTGCATAGTCACAATTACGTATACATAATGTGGATGAAGCCTGCTCATTACTGTTTAGCTTAAGCTAAAATGACTTAGAAGGAAAATTGGTGAACGACAACATTTGTCGACTTTCTCTTGCATAACAGCTGGTAGGAATCAGATCATTCCACAAGCCTGGCCAGCTGGCGGGGAGCACGGCAGAGCAAGAGTGCCAGATACTTAACAGCTGTATCACTGCACATCCATCTGTACCACACACCACATGCCAAACCCCAAAGTCAATGGGGAGGGGACCCCTTTAAAAAAGAGACTTTCAAAGCTATAGAGAAAAAGCATTTTCTTCTTTAGTGTACCTGCTTTGATCTCATATTCTCATGCTTTTTTCCCCCATCCTCACCCAATCCTGATGGCCTACCTCCTTTAGAGTTGATGCAAAATAGTTATGGAGGAATATATTTGGTCAGCTTCAGGAAATCATTTTTCAGGTAACTTATAAAGAAACCTAATACCTGTATACCTTTTAAATAAAGAATCATGTAGTCATGTAATTTGGAAAAAAAATCTCTCATTGATGTTTAAAAATCATTATTTATGTCTTAACATTTCATCATAATGCCACATACTGAACTTTGAAAAGGACAGAATAAGTACCTTTAGGAAAGACTCCAAGATTTTCTTTACCTTAGTAATTTTAGCAGTTTTCAATCAACAGTTAAGTAACACCATATCCCAACAAGACAGTCTAATCCTGTTCTTTCCCTTCTGAGGTCATGGAAGATCATGAGAATTGAAATTGTGGAACAGTCTAACCAGATAGTCCATTTTATAAAAGGAGATGCCCATTTAAGTAAATGTGAATCCTAGAATAATGATTCTTTAGAATAGCCAATCACTTAGAGAAATTATTTTCTGCTGGAAATAAGAAGAAAATATTTTCTCACTCTTTTGTGAACATCTCAAAATACAGATGGCAAGCAGCCAGCAGACACGAGAATGTGCAAGGACTCCCAGTGGTTATTCAAGGATAGCAGAGCCACACCCTAACTCATAACTCAACTGCCTTTGGAGCTGCTGGTGAGTTTTTAAGAACATACTTGCCATTCTGTTTACTTTTTTCAGGGCAGTTCTCCTTGCTATCTTAGTGGAGGCAATAGGAGAAGCTAAATCTTTTTTCTTTTTTTAAAGATTTTATTTATTTCTAGAAGGAGGGGAAGGGAGAGAGAAAGAGAAGGAGAGAAACATCAACATGTGTTTACCTCTCACAGGGCCCCAGCTAGGGACCTGGCCTGCAACCCAGGCATGTGCCCTGACTGGAAATCAAACCATCAACCTTTTGGTTCACAGGTTGGCACTTAATCCACTAAGCCACACCAGCCAGGACAGGAGGAGCTAAATCTTTACCACATATTCCCCCTTTCATCTACTTTTTACTTTGATTTCTGAGTTTTTCCCCTATTACTATTAAGAACAACATTTCTTGTTTACAAACTGCTTAACCATTTAAAAAGTGCCTATTCATAAAGTATTTTGTTTAAAGAGAAGTTTAGTGTAAAAAAACTAATTGTGATGTCCTTTGGAAAATGACACATGCTGGATGGAACTGCCAGCCCTATTTGCTGACATGTTTTTGTATTATCCTAAGTATAGGGCAGGGAGCCACATGGCATAGTCTTTACATGGAATGACATTCAAAAGAAGAGTTTAGCTGCCAAGCAGCAAATAAAATGGAAATATAAATTTTACCTTCAGTTTTCAAATAACACTGAAGGGAATCCATTTTCTAATTTTTAGTAACACCTCTCAAGAACTCCTTTTCTTCACATTCCAATTGTTTAGTCATTCTCCAGATTCTGAATCATAAAGAATCTAGGCTGGCAGTATATTTTGTTCCTATCATAGGATTACAGATATAATGTATTTGTATGTTTGTGTATGTGCCTCATATATATGTATATATAGGTACACACACAGATATATGATCACTCAGAGTGTATACATACATATACATACACTAGATATATTCATATAACAACCATGAATATATAATAATGTGCATGCATGTACACAGACATGCAAACATTACAATATATGTGCTTCAGTTTAAGCATAGATATAGATATCAAAAGGATTGTAAGTAATCTTAGCAACACATATTTGTTATTTATCTTAGTATACTGGGCTTATAAATTTAATTTCTATTTCCACTTATTTTCCAAAAAAGTCTACAATGGAGATGTTGAAAATATGTCCCAAATAGCATTATTTCTTATGGCAAAGACAGTTTTTCACCCTAGTCATTAGTTGCCAGAGTTTAGAGAATCTAGAGAAATCTATCAATATGGTCCCAGATGTAGGAGGTGTCCACAACTGCATCTCTAAAAGAGGCTTATGGCATGCACACTGTGTGGTTCAAACAACCTTAAAACTGATTTTCTCACATTCCTGGAGACTGGAAGTATGAGATCTGAGGTGCCAGCACAGGCAGGTTCTTCTCTGAACTCTCCTTCTGGCATATAGACAACTGCCTTATCGCGGTGTCCTCACAATGAGAGAGAGAGAGTGCCCTGGTGTCTCTTATGAAGACACTAATCCCATCACAAGGACTCTATCCTCTGATATCAGCCAACCTTAATTGCTTCCCTAAGACCCCATCTCTAAATACCATATTAGGGGTTCATCTTATGAATTTTGGGGTGACACAAGTCCGTAACAGAGGTCATCTACAGTTCAATTTCAGTTAAGTATTCCAGGCTCATAAAAACAGTTTGGTGGGAGATTTTTAGGGACAGACAGCTTTTCATCCATCTGTCCTCTGCACAGAGGTGGCTGCCTTGCAATGGCCACACAATCCATGTACAGGTAGCAGAAATGCCCTTTTGGAGTTTTCTGAGGTTAAAGATAATATTATTCTAGAAATGGCAAAAACCCTGCAACCCAACATGCTATTTTCAATTCAGTGCAGATGATCGGAAAAAGAGGCATACAACAAAATTAAAAGAAAAACAAATTCAAAACAGATGTCAGGAAATACTTTGCTCCCCAGAGGAGAAAAAAATAGATGAGAATATTCAAACAAGGCAGTTTACTGAGCTAAGAAACTGGGATCATCATTTAAAAATAGAGACTGGGTGTTGGGCTGTGAGTGAGGTAGGTAGATGCTAAATTTAGTGAGAAATGTGACCTTCTGTGGATGAAAAGGGGCCCAGTGTGAGTTAGTCCTGCCAACTGCCATACTGCCCCATTGCCTTTGTCTCTCCTTGGGTGTTAGAAAAGGTGCACTCAAGTTATGTTTATGAGACAGGAAATACATGTTTTAGCAGGAAATAAATCTGTCCCTACTGACATAGACGGCTGTGTATTTCATTAAGTTGGGAGCCGGTTGTGCCCTCTTTGTTCCCACTTTTGATTCCATCTCAGGGACAGAGTTTTCTGGACAAAAGTCTCATAGCTGGTTTTCTAAATGACTGCAGGTCAGGCTTACAGACCAAAATTTCCTCGGTGATTATCGGTGGGTAAAGTTCTTATTCAGCCTAGTGTTTAACACACTCTCTTGTTTCAAAGCTGAGAGAAGTTGAGGGGAAATTTTGGACCCCAACATTTTCAGTTTGTTTTAGAAATTTAAACCAGGAAGACCAAAAATATTAAGCTCCTCAGACACAGCATTGTGAGTTGCTTCATTTCTATGTCAAGTCACTCTGCAAATGGATCAAGAAGTTAGGTTGCTTAAAAATAATGTATACATACAGTAAAATTTTTAAAATGGAAGGCTTTCATAAATTCTGCATGAAATTAAAAAAAAAACAACACAACAAAAAGTAGTCCCTCTTGTTGGAATGTTCACAGTACAGTGGAAAGTCAATGAAGTACTTGTAGTACTGTAGAATGATAAGTCCTGACAAAATATCCTACAAAATGCTGTTTTCTTCATTGACATGTTCCCAGTTCCCTGCAGGAAACATGGCATGTATAAGTGTTCTGTGCTTCATACTGAAAGAATAAATACTTCACACTTTTAATCTTTGTTCACATTACTTCAGCATTTCCTTTGTTTTTCATGTAGCACATTATTATTTGATATATCTAACATCAGTTTAAATACTTTTTCTGAAAGCTTTTCAAACAGGTTCCCTTTCCATTGCCCTCACCCCACAAAGAATTTGTTGTTCTTTCCTCTGAGTTCCTATAAACCTTTGGACATGCTATTATTATAGTAACTATAATATTCTATTGTGATGACATGTCTATTTCTCTTGCTCCTTCAAAAAACAAACAAACAAACAAACAAACTATTACTCCTTCAGGTCAGAAGAATGTATAATTGCATTGCTTATCTTTAAACCCTAGTGCACTTCCTAGCATAGAATTATTATCCAATAAACATTTATTGAACTGAAATGATGTGAGATACTGTCTTAGTTTGGGTTCACCTAAGAAGAGAATCTGAGAAGAAGGCCTTGGGTGCATGTGGTCTATTTGGAAGATGATTATAAGAATAAGGGCATAAAGGAGTGAAATAGGGAAGGAAAATCACCAATAAAGAGTGCACTATTGAACTGGTTTATCACTGTGAGCAACTGGGATTCAAATCCTCTTGAGAGCCTCTGAGAAACTGGATTGCATGTAACTCAAAACTCACATCTGCAGAAAGAAAGGTTGGGGCATTGGTCTACCCATCTCTCTAACTGCTAGTAATGGTAATGGTTATCCTGGTAGTAATACTCAACCACTTCTTGAATGCCCAGGTTGAGTGAGCTTCTAGGCATTGGAGAAAGGCCACAGACAAAAAAGCTGGAAGTTGGGTGTGGGAAAGCTGTCAGCAAGCAGGGGTTTGTCCATCCACATGCAGTTGAAGTTAGAGTTGAGCAGAGGTGGTGGTGGCATGAGGTATGATAGTGTCCAATTAATCCTTAGCAAGTACTTATTGAGTGGACTGAAGACCAAATGAGGAATGAACGAGAGCCTTGGAGAACATTGTGAGTGGATGCATGAATCACACCCAGCTAATGTCCCATGGTGAATGTAGAGGGATTCATTTCCAGGATCTCTTCCACCCACCAGAATGAAAGTAACTTCTTCAGAGTCATAGCTTAAGAAAATGCAGACCTATAAGTAGAGTTATGACTGCATATGCATGCATTCTAGGGATAGGAGAGAGCAATAAGATGTGTCTCCCACAGCCTCAAAGAATAAAAAAGGCATCCTTGCACGTGTTTTTACATGTTTTCACAGGCTTTTATTAGTGCCCGCATTCATGACCATCAGATTTCTAGGGCCTCATGTTAGGTTCTGAAAGTAATATAATTATGTCATAATTTCTCTAGCATCTTTGAAACTCTTAGATATGTATTTACTGAACTTATTCATATCCTCTCTAGAACCAGAGAGCTCACTTTACAGGTAAGAAACATATGATATGGAAATTAAGGGATTCATAGTTAGTGATGATGACAAATGCCTTGATCTACAATTTCAACACTATATCAAATTCAGCTAAAGTACAGAGTCAAACAAGCAAACCCTTTCATACAAGAAAAAATAAAGAAATTTACTGAGAAAGACTGTAACAGGGGTCCCCAAAAGTCCTCACAGCCCATGGTTTGGAGATGAGGGAAGGGAATAGTGTAGCTTTGGGAGAACTTTGCATATCTATGGATGGTAGCTAGTTCCTTAGTTATGCAGATAATGGTGGCTACTGCCTGGTGTTAAGAGAGATGGGAAGAACTTTGACCATAGAAGGGTGATGAAAAAGCTTACAGGGCCTGTGTGACATTTGGTGGGTGGCCTTGGCTGGTCATCGTACCCATGCATCACAGGCTGTGGTTAGGATTTAAATGATAGGCAGCAGCCATTTTGGCACACTGGGCCACACAGTTTGAAAGACTGCAGAGGGACCCCACCAGTCCATCATGAAGTCTGCCATGAGAAGAAGCACAATGGAAGAAGCATGTTGTAAGAGCATGATAGAACAGCAGGTTGTAGTAGCCATGTGAAAAGAAGTAACTATGCAGTTTGCAGTCAGGATCCAGGCGTGCAGCCTAGGCTAGTAAGAAAGCAGGCATGTTGCTGCTTTGACCATGCCTGCTCCAGCTGACTGTGAAGCCACTAAGGACTCCACTTTGCAGACCTGGACTCTCTCTGAAGTCTTGGAACTCAGGACATGCGAAGACTGTCTTAGGACTTGTGACTTTCCTGGACTTTGCCATGATCTGTTGTAACATGGTACTTGCTTTCCTGGACTATTATACAGAGGCTGATGACATCATACCCCAGATCCTGAAGAAGAGAGCTGACAGATAAGGAATGGAGAACTATTGAGCTTGGTTCTGGCTTATAGCCTTTTTGGGAGAAAGGAAAATGCTGGATCTCATGAGAGAACAAGGCTCAAAGTAGTAGTGCTCCTAGCCTCCCCCAGGTTGGAATATTGTAAATAAAGATCTATTTTCTCAGCACTAATTGTTGGGCCTTACACCGAGGTGCCATGTGAATGAACTCCGCTTTTCTTGGTAAACAAGACCAATGAGAATTATCACAATAATGGGGCCATCTAACAAACTGATGGGACCTCTTTGTGACAGACTTATCTCAAATAATTTTATTTGTAGAATATTTTTGCCCTTAAATTGTGTTTGACTTTGGAGTGAAAGAAAACATGGTGTTTTATGTGGTAGAGAATTCATTTGATTTAGAATTTAAAGATTGAGATTATACAAAAGAGCATGGGTAATATTTAAACAAAATGGAATTTTAAAGATTTAGAAAGTTGTCAAACTGGAGATATAATTTAAAAATAAAAGAGCTTTGTGTTTTTTGAGAGAAATTGACTTGTGCATGTTATCCATCTCCAGATTAAATTGGGAACAAATAACAGGTTATACTTTCAACATCATATCCTGCAATTGTATCATACAGCAGGGGCCCACTAACTCTATGGCATTGGGCCACTTTGAGACCACATGTGAATTAAACCTAATACTTGAGATATAAATAAATAAGAAGACTCTGTTTATGCATAGGTTAACTCCAGAAAAAGAAATGCAAGTGTTTGAAGATAATTCTGGAATTTCTCACTGAGAGTCTCTTCACAAGTCACCTGAATTAGAACAACTATATTGATGGGAAATGTCAGTTCTGTCCAATCACACTCTCAGAGATAACTTTTTCATGGATAAACCCAAGCTGTACAAATAATGATGTACTAGTAACAAAGATTAAAGCTATTCAGAAAAGATAAATTCTGTGGTATTGGAGCAGAATAGTTAATAATTTATTTGGTTAGAAACACATTCATCATATCTGCAGAAGCCAAGTTGTGTAAACCAAGGAGCTTGCAGAGAATTGATCATGATCAAACATGTGTAAAGGAGTAGCGAATTACCCATACACATATAAAACTGAAATACAAAGTGCAATTATGGTTCATTCTCCAGTGAAAGATAAGAAGACACATCCCCCTCACCTTTTAGGCCTTGGTCTTAAATGGCCCAGAGAGATAAAGATGAATTGTTAGTTTAAGGAAATCACAGCTCTCAGGATTAAAAGGAGCATCAATAATCAAGTTTAATTGTTCATATGAAAACTTATGGTTTTTCTATTATATCCTTATCAATGGTTTTTAGGTACATGCTTGAGTTTAAGTATTATTGAAGCATCTCAAATCTCTGAAGGCCATTTATTCTGTATTGAGATAAATAATTTCCTTGATAGTTTACAAGTCTTTGAGCATTTCCCAGTACCTACCTAGATATTCTAAAATGAAGTTTCAGGACATTTTAGAAATGATCTTAAAGCACAGAGTATTAAACCCATTATTTAATAAATTATGCAACTCTTAATGTAGCAGAAGATCAAATTGGCTTTAGTTTGGCAGTCAGTTGCATAACATCATTGATTTGACTTATAAAAATCTTAACCTACCTTTGACCTCACAAGGCTCTTTTATGTCTTATACCACTGGGACATGAATTCTCAGTTTTCTCCCTGTATAAATTTTGAAAATAGAAGGCTGTCTAATAATTTTGAATCTGATGAATAATTTTTCAGATTATAGGTAGGATCTATGGCTTGTGTATACCTCTTTCTGACCTCACTGTCCTGGCACACCAAGAATATATGAAACACAATGTGGGCCTTCATTCTTTCCTTGCTGTGGTTGCCTTTATGATAAGCTACTGTGATTCCATTTATTTAGAACAGTGGTTCTCAACTGAATATGATTTTGCTCCCCAGGAGTCATTGGCAATGTCTGAAGACATTTTTGTTTGCCACAGGTGGGAGAGAGTATAACTGGTATCTAAAGAATAGAGACCAGGGATGCTGTTAACATTCTTCAATGTACTGGAGAGCCTCCCACAAAGAATTATCCATCCCAAAATGTCAAAAGTGCTGAATTAAAAACCTTTGATGTTAACCATTATTATTATCATTAACAATATCAATTAAGTGCCCTTCTGTGTGTAATTCTCTGCATAAGAGTTGGATTTAGTTTTGTCCTCAGGTATTTGTGATCAAACCACCTATCCTGATCAGTGGAGAATAGAATATATTGAGGGAAATAACACAACAGTAAGTACAAACATATTTATCTCCGTATTTCACACTGACACATTTAAAAAAAATAGCTAAGAAACTAAATGTCAGAAGTTCTTTAAGTTTGATTCACAGACACAAGTAAAATATATAAACCCAGATGTGAATCCCAAGTGCTGCTATCTACCAAGTGCAGTACAGGTATTATAACTGATACTCAAGTTGACACAAGCTGTAATCCTTTTGGTCAGTTTTCATTAATTACAATTTTAGAGAGATGAAGCTTTGTGTAGAGCTCTACTATATCCTTTTTTTAAAATATAAATTTACCAATGCATTCTCAAATCCAAGATTTTATGATTTTTTTATTGGCCTCAATGTGATTTACACCTTAGGTAGCACCCATAGTAATGTATGCTTTATATGGAAACATTAATTTTTCAACACAGTAATTGATTATCCTCATGGATTTGTAAAGTAACTTGTTGAACTTTATCTTTTCCAGGTGATGCCCATTTTGATTAAATGCTTTTCTTTCAAGTTTAAAATTTTGATACATTCACCCATATCTGACCTGACCTTTTCTGAAAGCATTCCCTCCCACAGGTTTCCATAACAACCCATACTGCTATTTTTATCTTAACACTCCATCTATTATATTAGAGTGAGTGGGTGAAATGTGTTGAGGTCTTGGACATTGTGCTCCTCATTCCTCCACCCACCACTTTTTCTAGTTTCCCACCTCTCACAGAATTATCTACCTTATTCAATATTAGCTAAGTTAAAAATACTAATACCCAGTACTTATAGTTTCTTTGTCCATATGGGGAATATTGAGCACAACTGAGTCCCAGAGCAGGAAGTTCTTTTAGTCAAGAGCAATTCCTTACTCATTCATTAAATCACAATCACTAATACTTATTGAACATGTACTATGTGCTAGGTGCTATTCCAAGTGCTTTTTAGGTAAGAGTTTACTCAATTCTCACAGCAACCATTATCCCCATTTTAGAGTTCACAGGCATAATAACTTGTCCATTTTATAGCAGATAGAAACTAAACCCAGAATTAAGAATGTAATAGTGCAATCTTTAGTCCTGTCCTTAAGGCAAGTATACCTTACAAATAAACAAATAGGAACTATAGCACATTATTTTAATAAGCATCAATATAGGTTGTAAAAGATGCTACAGAGACTCATAACTAACTTAGACTTTAGAGTTCATCACAATATACTACTACTCTGAGCCCTGAAGAATAAGAAGAACTCATGAGGAAATGACCAGGGGTATCTCAGGTATGGAAAGAGGTCAGCATGGCTGCAACACACACATGAGGGGAGAGTGATGGCAGATGAGGCTGGAGAGGTGGCAAGAGCCAGACTTTACTGGCCTTCTTAGAAATGTTAAGTAGTTTGCATTTTACTCCAAGAACAATTGGGAGCCATTGTAAGGGGGTTTTTTTTTTGTTTGTTTGTTTTGTTTTTGCTTTTGTTTTCCATTGTAAGATTTTAAGCAGAAGAATGACATGATCATATTTGCATTCAAAAAGGATCCTATTGCAATATAAAGAATGTATAGATGAAATAAATACTAGAAGATAACAATTTAGAACAGTTGCAGGAATACTGGTGAGCAGTGATAGTGAACATTAGAACACTGATGGAGGTCATAGGGAGAAAAGACAAACTCAAAAAATATTTAGGGGACTTCCGGCCAAGATGGAGGCTTAGATGGACGCGCTAGGTCTCCGTCTACAACTAGAGAGGAATACAACTACTTCAAAACAAAGGATAACTAGAAATTCCAGAAAATAAAACTACATGGAAGCCCAACGTATGAAGTTATAAACCAGCGGCGCCCTTTGGGCAGGTAAGAGCGAAAGGGGGCGGCGCTGTTTGCGGTCACACCTGGGACAGCGGCGGGGAGAACAATCCCAGAAGCAGCGAGAACAATCCTGGCTGCAGTCGAACCCCCGGCAGCTCGCGACCCCAACGCTGGGGAAAGCAGCCACCACATCGCCTTGAACAGTGAGGCCCAGGGGGGCGGGAGGACGGATCCTGGTCACCTAGCGGAATAACTGTGTGAATCCATCTTGGACCCCCGCCCCCAAAGAAAGCGCCACAGGGCTGCGAAATAGGTCGCGGACAGGCGCCGGTCGCTGGATTGTGACAACAAAGCACCACGGCGCAGCAAGAAAGGTTGCGGAATGGCACCAGTCGCTGGGTCATTATGAGTACACAGGCACTGCCCCCTACAGCCGGCCCAAGAAAACAAAACGCATCTGTCAAAATGAGGCAGACAACTATAGAAATCCCGGTGGCACAGCTCACCAGGCAACAGATGAGGAATCTGACAGATGAACAAATAAGAAACCTGTCAGAGGCTCAGTTCAGGGCCATTGTTATCAGGTGGCTTACAGAATTCACAAAAGATCTGGAAAAAGATGAGAAAGAAGCGAAAAACACTCATAATGAAAGGAACAAAACCACATACGAGACAGATGGTGAGGAAAAAAAATCCAGAGTTCATTTCAACAAACTGGAATATGGAGAAGGAACAAGCAGTCAACCAATGCAGAGAGAGGAAATGGGAAGCAACGATGAGAGGATCAGAAACCTCTGGGACAGCTATAAAAGGCCCAACATAAGAATCATTGGTTTGCCAGAGAGCGAGGAAGATGAACTAGAACTTGAAAAATTGAGTGAAAATATAATAAAGGAGAACTTCCCAGACTTGGGGAAGGAAATAGACTTACAGGTCCAGGAAGCACAGAGAATTCCAAAAAAACTGGACCCAGGGAGAACCACTCCAAGACACATTATAATCAAAATGTCAAAAATTAAAGATAAAGAGAGAATCTTAAAAGCAGCAAGAGAGAAGAAAAGAATCATGTACAAAGGGGTCCCAATTAGACTATCAGCTGACTTCTCAAGGGAGACCCTGCAAGCAAGAAGGGACTGGCAAGAAATATTCAAAGTAATGAAAATCAAAAACCTACAACCACGAATACTCTATCCAGCGAAATTGTCATTCAGAATAGAAGGACAGAGAAAGTGTTTCCAGGACAAAATAAAACTGAAAGAGTTCATTAGATCCAAACCACTGTTATATGAGATGTTAAAGGGACTGGTTTAGAAAAAGGAGGATCAAGACTATGAAATCTAAAATGAAAACTGCATCACAAGAAACAACAGAAGCTAGGGAATTGAAACAAAGGCAAACTAAACAGGCAACGAGAGTGGAAAAAGAACTATAGGTACGGGGAACATATTGGGGGGAGGTCAACAGAGAGGGGTAATGGGGAGAGGGAGTGAGATGATATAGGAATTAAGGATCATGGTAGGAGGGAATGGAATAGACAGAGAGAGGTTGAGAAAAACTGTATGCACAACTAATGGACATGGTCTAAAAGGGGGGGACAACTGGAGGGAGGGGGGCCACCGGGTGGAGGGGAGCAGAGGGAAGGGAAATTGGCACAAATGTAATATTATAATCAATAAAACACATTAAAAAAATATTTAGGTGGTACAATTGTTGGGAATTTGATTAGGTGTGAGAAGGAAGGAAGGTGAGAGAAGCAAAAGGAATCTTGTTTGAGCACTTTGATAGATGATGTTGCCTCTCATCAAAATTTGGGACCAAGAAAAAGCAGGTATGGTAGAAAGGGGATGAACTTATTTAGGAATATTTGAGTTAGACTTACTGAGATATCCAAATGCTATGCTCCACTAATGAGAGAAAATTTAAAGCTGAGGTTGTAAGGAGATTTAGTGAGGGGAGAATTTTTTTGTTTTTTGTTTTTGTTGTTGTTGTTGTTCATTAGTTTCCTTTATTATGTGATATCATATGGTATTTTTCTTTCTTTGCCTGGATTATTTCACTAAGGATAATTTTCTCTAGTTCCATCCATGTTGTTGCAAATGGTAGAAGTTCCTTCTTTCTTTCTACTACATAGTACTCCATTGTGTAAATGTACCACAGCTTTTTGATCCACTAATCTACAGACGGGCACTTAGGTTGTTTCTAGCACTTGGCTATTATAAATAGTGCTGCTATGAACATAGGCATGCAGAGGTTCTTTTGAATTGGTGTTTCAGGATTCTTCACATATAATCCTAGCAAAAGGATTGCTGGTTCAAAAGGCAGTTTCATTTTAAGTTTTTTTGAGGAAATTCCATACTGTTTTCCTTAGTGGCTGCACCAGTCTGAATTCCCACCAGGAGTTCCTTTTTCCCCACATCCTTGCCAGCACATGTTTTTGATTTGTTGATGATGGCCATTCAGACTGGTGTGAGGTTGTATCTCATCGTGGTTTTTATTTGCATCTCTCTGATGGCTAGTGATGTTGAGCATTCTTTCATATGCCTACAAACCCTCTGTATGTCCTCTTTGGATAAGTGTTTGTTCAGGTCCTTTGCCCACTTTTTAATTGGGTTGTCTGTCTTCATGGTGTTGAGTTGTATAAGTTCTTTATATGTTTTGGAGATCAATCCCTTGTCTAAGTTATCATTGGCAAATATGTTTTCCCATATGGTAGGTTCCCTTTTCATCTTGCTGATGTTTTCTTTTGCTCAGCAGAAGCTCTTTATATGATGTAGTCCCATTTGTTTATTCTTTTCTTTATTTCCCTTGCATTAGGAGATATATCAATGAAAATATTGCTATGTGGGATATCTAAAATTTTCCTGCCTATGTTTTCCTCCAGGACTTTTATGGTTTCAAGACTCACATTTAAGTCTGTGATCCATCTTGAGTTTATTCTGGTGTATGGTGTAAGTTGGTGGTCTGGTTTCATTTTTTTGCATGTCCCTGTCCAGTTCTCCCAACACCATTTGTTGAAGAGGCTCTTTTCACTTAATTTTATGTTCCTTCCTCCTTTTTCAAATATCAGTTGACCATATAGACCTGGAGCCCTGGCTGGTTTGGCTCAGTGGATTGAGCGTCCGCCTGCGAGCTAAGTGTCGCTGGTTCGATCTCCCAGTCAGGGCACATCAGAGAAGGAAAACTCTGACTCCAAAAAACCTCCGCTGCCTTGCGGCATACCTCTTCAGGGGAAAGGCTAAGGGAGTAAACCCCGACAGAAAATTCGGAGCCGGAGTCCCTAAGGCGGTTTGACGTAGTCAACACCGGCAACTCCTGCGGCACACCTGAAGCCAAGCTGTATTGACTCCGTCTTTCCCTTGGACCCTTCAGCTGCGAAGAGAGGGGGGGGTCTGCTGCATGGGCAACAGAAGACCCTCCATATCACCCTGCCCAGGCTCTGTAGCTTCAGCTTCACTGGAGAGGACACTCCAGCGTCATCGCAAGATGTCAATTCAACACGGGAGGAGATAGATACCGTGTCACTCCCGAGTCGGACGGCACAGCCATTCTCGGCGGTGCAGATAGACTCTTAAGAAGCTACACCATCGTCTCTCGAGATGGACGGCTGCTGATGAGAGGGGATATAGACCTGGTTTTATTTCTGGGCTCTCTATTCTGTTCCATTGATCTATATGTCTGCTCTTATGCAAGTATCAGACTGTTTTGATTACCGTGGCCTTGTAGTATAGTTTGGTATCAAATATTGTGATTCCTCCTACTGTGTTTTTCTTCCTCAAGATTGCTGTGGCTATTCGGGGTCTTTTTGGTTCCATATAAATTTTTGAAGTATTTGTTCTAGGTCGGTGAAATATGTCATTGGTATTTTAACAGGGATTGCATTGAATCTATAAATTGCTTTGGGTAGTATGGACATTTTAATGATGTTGATTTTTTCCATCCATGAAGGTGGTATATGCTTCTATTTGTTTGTATCTTCCTTAATTACTTTCTTCAGTGTTATAGAGTTTTCTGAGTACAGTTCTTTTACCTCCTTTGTTAAGTTTATTCCTAGGTACTTTATTTTTCTTGTTGCTATAGTAAATAAAAATTTTTCCCAGTCTATCTCTGATATTTTATTGTTGTTATACAGAAATGTCTTCGATTTCTGAATATTGACTTTGTACCCTGCTGTTTTGCAAAATTTACTTATTAGGTCGAGTAGTTTTTGGTGGTGCCTAAGGGTTTTCTATGTACACTATCATGTCATCTGCAAATAATGACAGCTTTACTTCCTCTTTTCCAATTTGGATGCCTTTTATTTCTTTTTTTTTTTTTTTGTCCGATTACTGTGGCTAGAACTTCCAATACTCTGTTGAATAGGAGTGGGGAGAGTGGACATCCTTGTCTTATTCCTGATCTCAGGGCGAATGCTTTCAGTTTTTTTCCCATTGAGTATGATGTTGGCTTCAGGTTTCTCATTTACGGCCTTTATTATGCTGAGGTATGCTCTTTCAATTCCCATTTTGTTGAGAGTCTTCACCATAAATGGGTGTTGTACTTTATCAAATGCTTTTTCTGCAGTTATTGATATAATCATATGGTTTTGGTCTTTCATTTTGTTTATGTGATGTATTATGTTTATTGATTCGCAAATATTAAAACATCTTTGCATCCTGGGATGAATCCCACTTGATCATGGTGTATGATCTTTCTAATATGTTGCTGGGCCCAGTATGCCAATAGTTTGTTGAGGATTTTGGCATCTATGTTCATCAGTGATATTGGCCTGTAGTTTTCTTCCTTTGTTGTGTCTTGACCTGATTTTGGAATTAGAGAAATGCTGGCTTCATAGAACAAGTTTGGAAGTCTTCCCTCTTTTTAAATTTTTTTGTAATAGTTTGAGAAGGATAGGAGTTAGTTTCTTTTCTATATGTTTTGTAAAATTCAGCTGTGAAGCCATCCAGTCCAGGCCTTTTTTGTGCTGGGAGTTTTTTGATTACTGTTTCAATTTCACTAGTTGCTACTGGTCTGTTCAGGCTTTCTGCTTCTTCTTGATTCAGTTTTGGAAGATTATATGTTTCCAGAAATTTCTCCATTTTATATAGGTTGTCAAATTTCTAGTGATACAGTTGTTCAAAATAATTTCTTACAATCTTTTGTATTTCTGTGGTATCAGTTGTGATTTCTCCTCTTTCATTTCTGATTTTATTTATTTGGGTCCTTTCTCTTTCTTTCTTGATGAGCCTGGTTAAAGGTTTGTCAATTTTTTTAAATTTTTCAAATAAGCAGCTCCTACTTTTGTTGATCTTTTGAATTGTTAGTTTAGTCTCTATGTCATTTAATTCTGCTCTGATCTTGATGATTTCCTTCCTTCTATTCACTCTGGGCTTTGTTTGCTGTTGTTTAGCTAGTTCTTCTAGCTGTAGGGTTAGGTTTTATATTAGAGATCCTTCTATCCTTTTTAGGTAGGCCCCTATTTCTATGAACTTCCCTCTCAGGACTGTTTTTGCTGCATCCCATAGGTCTTGGGTTGTTGCGTGTTCCTTATCATTTGTTTCCAGAAACTTTTTTATTTCTTCCTTGATGTCATTGCTAACCCATTTATTATTAAATATTATGTTATTCATTCTCCATGAGTTTGATTGTTTTTGAATTTTTTCCTTGAGGTAGATTCCCAGTTTCAAGTCATTGTGATCTGAGGAGACACTTGATATAATTTTAATGTTCTTGAATTTGTTGAGGCTTGCTTTGTGTCCTACCATGTGGTCTGTCTTTGAAAATGTTCCATGTGCACTTGAGAAAAATGTATATTTTACCTCTTTGGGGTGAAAATTTCTATATATATCAATTAAGTCCATTTCATCTATAGTGTTGTTCAGTGCCTCAATATCCTTGGTGTTTCTTTGCTTCAAAGATCTGTCCATTGTTGACAATGAAGTGTTAAAGTCCCCTACTATGAGTGTGTTGCTGTCTATATTCTTTCTGAAGTCTTTCCGAAATTTCCTTATATATTTTTCTGCTCCTATATTGGGTGCATATGTGTTTGCAAGGGTTATATCTTCTTGATGGATTGTTCCCTTAAGTATTATGAAATGTTCTTCTTTGTCTCCTTTTATGTCCCTTGCTTTGAAATCCATTTTGTCTGATAGCTTTTTTTCTCACGTCCATTTGCTTGGAATACTTTTTTCCATTGCTTCACTTTCAGTCTGTGTAAATCTTTTGTTTGAGGTGTATCTCTTGTAGACAGCATATATGTGGGTCCTGTTTTTATATCCATTCTGCTACTCTATGTCTTTTAATTGGAGCACTTAATCCATTTACATTTAAGGTTATTATTGACATGTATTTATTCATTTCCCTTTGTACCTGTGTTCCTCTCCCTCTCTTTTTTTCCTTTTTCTTTTTTTTAAAGCAATCCTTTTAGCATCTTTTGCAATGCTGGTTTGGTGGAGATGTATTCTTTTAGTCTTTCTTTGTCCTGGAAACTCCTCATTTCACCTTCTATTTTGAATGAGAGCCTTGCTGGGTAGAGTATTCTTGGTTGTAGGCCTTTGTTTTGCATTGCTTGAAATATTTTTTGCCATTCCCTTCCGGCTTGTAGTGTTTCTGTAGAGAAATCAGTTGATAGCCTTACCGGAACTGCCTTGTATGTTATTTGTTGTTTTTCTCTTGCTGATTTTAGGATTCTCATTTTGTCTTTGAATGTTGCCATTTTAATTTTATGTTCCCTGGGGTGGGCCTTTGGGGGTTCCTCTTCACTGGAACTCTCTGTGCTTCCTGGACTTGCATGACTTTTTCTCTTGTCAGGTTAAGAAATTTTTCTGTCATTACTTTTCCTATCAGGTTTTCTATCCCTTGCTCTTATCCTCCTTCTTGTATTACTGTAGTTAGAATATTGTTTTATCTCATGTTGTCTTGCAATTCTCTTAAACCCTCTTCATAGTTTTTCAATCTTTTTTCATTTTGTTGTATTGTCTGGGAATTTTTTTTTTTTACATTGTCCTCTAAGTCACTGATGCGATCCTCTGCTTCATTTAGCCTGCTATTGATTGATTCTACTGTTATTCAGGTCAGAAATTTTATTCTTTATTTCTTCCTGGTTCTTATTAATAGTTTCTACATCATTTTTTATGCTGGTGTAGTTCTCCATAAGTTCCCTGTAGTTTTCTTGGAGCTGTTGGTAATTTCCTTGGAGTTTGTCATAGTTATCTTTGAGGTTGTCAGGTACACTGAGCTTCTTCATCACCATGGTTTTGAATTCTATGTTTGGTAGTTGGCTTATGTATATTCCATCTACCTCTCTTTCTGGGGATTCCTCTTTTCCTTTCATTGGGAGGTTGCTTCTGTGTCTTCCAATGTTGTATTCTTCTTTTTTGTTTTTGTTCATTAGATTTGTCTGTTTTGATTTCCCACCTTTGTGGTATGAGATTCTTTATAGGAGACCTGGGGGTTTCAGTGGTGCAGTCTCTTTTGATCTCCTGAATCTGACACTCTTGGGATACCCTTTATGTCATTTATTTACGTCATCTGGTTGTATTTTAGTTACTCTTTGGTGTGACATTTCCTCTGGCTAGTTGATTGAGAGTCACTCTTCCTACTTTGTCTTGGGTTCTTTTGTAGAGATGCTGTTAAAACATAAACACTCAGCCCAGGCAAGAAACCCACATCCTCAAAAATATCCCCCACTCTCTATCCCACTATCAGCAGCAAATGAACCAGTATTAATATAAATGTAGTGATGTTAATACTATTATCTATAGGAGAAATAGATAAAAATTGTTTTAAATGGAAAAAGAAAAGATTTTTTTGTGGGAGTGATAGAATAATAATAGTAGGAAGTAGGATCAATGCTATGCAAGACAGTAAGTAATATTTACATTATATGTTAAAAAAAGAAAAAAGAGAGGGAAGAATGCAGAATAAAGTAGGAAAGTGGAAGTGTATAGTATTAGGTTTATATAGCAGTATATGCTTTACATTTAGTGTGAAAGGGAGGCTAAACAAAATAGACAAACAAAAATTGAAGAAGAAGGATGTGAGGGAGAGAAGGTATGAAACAGATTAAAGAGATAGTTTTTTAAAAATAGAATAAAATAAAAAAATAAAAATAAAATAAAAAATAATAATAAAATTTAAAAATATATGTAAAAATGGTATTATATATATAAAGAAAGTTTTTACTCAGCTCAACCTTTGTGTGCAGTCTTCTTTTTCTGGATCCACACCTGGTCAAAATTACTTGAATTTCAAATTTTTTCTGGCTGGCTGGCTGTGAGGAGATCTGGCTGGTTTCTGTGGCTGCTTTTTTCTCACTCATGGGCCTGCTGTAACTTTCTGCTGTGAGCCCCGCGGAGTTGGGTGTATCTCCCCACTTGTCCTGTGGCAGCCTCTAGCTGTCCTCAGGCTTCTCTAGCCACGCTGTTCTGTTGGCAAGCCAGTGTGCTTGTTCCTAGTCCCCACTCAACCTTGGGTCCTGTCTTCGCTCCTCCTCTCAAGAAGTCTCTGTGCTCCAAGCTGCAGCACTGGGCTGGTAGTATCCCACCATTCATCTGTGCGCACTGCCTGCCTGTCTGGGGCTCCCACCAAGCCCACGTTTCTGTCGCAGCTCTCCCAGCCCAGCTCTGCTCCTTTCTGCTCAGTAGTGCCACGATACGCATACCCGGGGCATGGGGCCACCAGCTCAGACCTACCTGTCCATGGGTTCCCCACCCAGACTCAGTTCACACAGCTTCCCACAGTCTGGGCCACTCGCTGTCCTCTGCACCTCCAGCTGTTTCAAGGAAAATTTCCTATTGTCTCCCTCCCAGATTCCACTGGTCCCAGCGCCTATGGCAAACAGCAGTTTCCAGGCAGATCTCAGCCAGTGAGCAGGTCTGCAGCTACCCCTCTGGGGTGCAGTGCCTCAGTGGCGCTGGGCTCAATGGGCCCAGCAACTGGGCTGGGGGAGTCCAGAGACTCCTCTTGAGAGCATGGGTAAGCCTTTTGCCCTTTCCCACTCCACTCTTGCACTCCTTTTCCTGCTCGTGCTGTCTGAAATTTGCACTCATTCACTCATCTCCGTGTTTGTACTTTAAGACTTTCCATGATAGGAGCAAGCAGACAATACTGCTACATACTCCGCTGCCAATTTCTCCCTGTCTCCTGGCTCTTATTGATAGCTTCTATGTCCTTTTTCATGCTGGTATAATTCTCAGTAAGTTCCTTGTAGTTTCCCTGGAGTTCTTTGTAGTTTTTTTTGAGCTTGCTGAACTCATTGGGCTTCCGTATAATCCATGTTTTGAATTCCATATCTGATAGTTTGCTTACCTCTATTTCATTTAGCATTCTTTCTGGGGATTCCTCCTTTCCTTTTGATGGGGGATTGTTTCTCTGTCTCCCCACTTTTGTGACTCTTCTTGTTTGTTGTTGTCTATTAGATTGATCTGAACTTCCTGGACCTTCCCCTGGTGGCGTCAAATCATGTACCAGTCTGGGCCTAGGCAGCCTGTTTGAGACTACCAGAGATCTACTGCCTTTATCTGTCTCCTTTAGTTGGTAATATAAGGGGAGAACTTATTTAATGTTGGAAAAAACAATTACAATGGACCATTGACAGGAAAGGGTTGGTAGAGTTGGCGATGTTGAAAATCAATAAAGGTGCTGGAAAAGAAAGGAGGGAATGGAATCCAGACCACAGGTAGAGTCCTGGTTCAGAGGAGGGCTTAACTTCCAATGTAACAAAATAAAACACTGAAAATGGGTTCAGAGGCCAGAAAGTTTATAGCTTTGTCCTTGAATGTTGAAAGTGATCATCTCTTCCTTAATAGCATCATTTTCTGTCTGGAAGATTGCAAAGTTGTATATTGATTGTTCAATACTAATTATTGTGGGAAATATATTTCAGCAATGGAGAAAGTAAGAGAGTGTGTTTGGCCTTGAATGGCCTTCCATTTTCATTCAAATTTAAGAAAAAGCTGAAAGAGCATTTAACAAAGCCAAAAAGGGTATTTTTAAAGAATCATTCCACATGATAATCAAAATGTTGACTACTGTGATGTGATCAGGATGCAGAGATAAGAATAAATTTGAGAGAGTCTATTGTACACAAGTGGTGATTGGAAAAGGGTGCAGTAGGGATATAATTGTTGAATTGATTCCTCTGGGTCTGATTTGAGCAAATGCATCAATGGGATGTTTGTTTAGTAGATTTTGGAGAAGGAATTAGGAGTTCAGATTTATAAACATCACGCATGAGAAACCTGTGTGACATAAATAATATGTTCTAATTACATAGTTTGGTCTAGAGCTCAGAAGAGAGGTCTAGGTGGAAGGTAGGCCAAGGAATACGTATAAGAAGTCATGGGACTAAACCAGAACATGCATTTAAAATGCATGAATTTAGGAAATGATACCAGCAAAGTAGACAGAAATAGGTGAAAATCCAGGAGGGTGGGGAAACAGAAACAAAGAGAGAAGGCAGCCTCCAGGGGCAAGTCATCAACCATGTTGTATGTGATGGAGTGGTCAACTGCTTATGTCCATGGGACAGGCTTACATGGATATATGAAATCACAGGAATAGAAAAAATAAAATCAACAACAGTGACTGAGCTTAGAGCATTGCAAAAAGAGACTGAGGTATGTGCAATGAATGTATAGCATTGAAGCCAGCAGTTAACCAGTCTCTCCTCAGTCATTGTGAGATATGTCAGTGGACAATGGGATCAGGATGTTCAGAATGCTAATACTGAAGGAAAAGAGATCTCAGCTATGCCAAGTACATTTTCTTAACTGGGGCCTATATTAGAGGTGAGCAAATCACTGTGTAGCTAATGATCATGCTTCAGGTTGTCTGTCTTGTGTGAGATCCCATTCAAGGCCCTGAAAGATCCCTAACAATGTGATATTTTTTTTATTTTATTAAAGATGGTGTAAATGGTTAATCTTCAGGCTATTCAAAAATGTATTCAGCACCAGATCTTTACCATTACTGTGTGAATAAAAATTGATGAATATATTTCTTTACACTTAAAGAAACTGTTAGGCATGCCTTCATTATATGTAAAATAGCGTAAATTTGGTTATAGTCAACAAATTACGTTTAAGTCTTAAAAAATTTTTAAAAAGCAGCACATCTTAGAAATTAAGAAGTACCAGATAAATCAACTGTCATATAATGTCACTCTTATGGTATCAAAATTGTGTAAGGTAATAACATTTATCCAGTTTTTTAGAAGAATGTGTCTGTTTTCTGCTATTTCTCTTATTTAGTCTAATACAAGCCATATGTTTGTATTGCAACTACTGTAGTTTAAAAGGCAAACTTCCAAAATTAAAGCTGCCCAGGTTGACAGCAAACATTGGAGGATAAAGATGTGGAAAACTTTAAGAATGTACTTGGAAGTTAAGGCTTAGAGTTATACACTCACAGATTAGAATTCGTGGTGAAAATAAAAATTGAATATCAGATTTTGTTTGGTAGAAACAATTAATGCATATTCTAAGCAGTAATGCAGAATGGGTATAATGTTCATTTTATGTTTTACTTCTGGAAACCACACTAAAGATTGGTAAACTAACCACCCATTGTTTAACATTTGCAGGAAGGATGTTGGATGGAATAACTTTCTTTGGTCTTCTTGTTTTGCATATGAGGCCTTATTTGGATATACTTTTCTGTGCTATATGAGCAGACGCCCCAGAAATAATAAATGAAACTCATTTCTCCAGTGCCAGGTCTGGATACTCTGATGTCAGAATGCAGTCCCTTTAAACTCCACACACAGCACAGTAAACACTGGGCACAGTGGAATGGGACTTGAGATATGATGGGCAAAGGTAGGCCAGAGACAGCAACATGGAGGTGTAGGAGGGGGCAAACAAAAGTATCTTAGTCAACTCAGGCTGTTGTAACAAAAATATCATAGAGTGGGAGGAGCTTAAATAGCAATTATTTATCACAGTTTTATAAGTTGGAAGTCTGAGATCATGGCCCCCACACGGTTGGGTTCTGGTGAGTGTCCTTTCCCAAGTTTGTAGATAGTTATCTCCTCACTGTGTGTTAACATGGTGGAGAAAAATATCTGTAGTCTCTCTCTTCTTCTTCAAATAAGGGCACTACTACCATCATGGGGGCCCCATCCTCATTACCTCATTTAAACCCCCAAAGGCCCCACCTCTTAACATCATCACTTTGTGTGTTAGGTCTTCAGCATATGGGCTAGGGTGGGGGTAATCAAACATTTAGTTTACACAATAAGAAGCCAGACCAAAAGCAAGAAAGAAACACTCCAGAACTTGGGACCATCTGTTAACCCATGGCATTACTCCACTCTGATTTAAAAACAATTCTATTGGTTTGATTTCCATTCTTGTCTCTCTATGTTTTCTTCATTTCTTCCTTGTTCCTTCCTTCCCATCCTCCCTTCCTTCCTTCTTTTCTTTTTTCTTTTTTTCTTTCTTTCTTTCTTTCTTTCTTTCTTTCTTTCTTTCTTTCTTTCTTTCTTTCTTTCTTTCTTTCTTTCTTCCTTTCTTTCTTTCATCTTTGTAAAGTTGAGCTGCTGTTTCCACCAACAATTTGCAACTAATGGATTAAAATCAGTTTTGTTTTTGTTTTTCCTGAGGTCAAACACATTAATGGCAAATAAGCATTAGGCAGTCCTTCATTCAACTATACCTTAATTTGTAGTTTTCTACTTTTAATTTAGAAAATCCCTATATGCAGAAAATTGAATATGAATTAAACAATTATTTCCTATTAAAAGGTGAAAGTTTAAGGAATAAAAGAATTAAGCATGTTAAATTAGAAAAGAAGATATATATTTTAAATAAATGTTGTTTCACTTATTTAATAGTACTAACCTGAGACATAGGTGATATTAGTTACTGTAACACTAATAATTAGACTGTGCAAAAGGAAAGATTTAGTGGAATTCTTAAAAAATTTGACCACCAAATATTGTAAAACTTTCTTCTAGAAAGCACACATGCACATTTCTTTATGCAAGTTCAACATTGGCCAAAAAGTAGGCCATTAATTAGCTGCTTGACTGCTTATAAAACTGAAAAAAAAGGGCTTATAAAATTATTTAGAGCAGATTAGCACAGAAAGCATGATATGATGTCTTACCCTTTAGATTCCTACATTCTTTGCAGGTTTCTTCACTTGTTCTCAGTTATTGATAGCATAACATTTATTGTAATGTGGTATGTTATGACATCTCAGGGCCACATATCCTAGCTCATGTTGCTATGGTTTGAAATATTGGAATCAGAATCGGTAGTTAAGATATTCTTGAGTGTGGATAGAGAGGAATCAATAGTTTATTTTTTTAATTTAACATCCTTCTTCTTTTTCAGTTAGGATAACTTTAGATATATAGGAGTATGAAAGGGTATTTTGTGTTTTGACATCTGACTGGACCTTTTGGGAACTTTCTCATTGCTTTGGCATCATGGAATTCCTTTAGACTGTTTTGCCTAAATAGCTTATCTTTACCCATCTCTATTGTCCAACTATTTTAATTACTTTTACATTATGCTAAAAAGAAAACAACCATCATAAAATACAATTGTTAACATTGACAATACTGGATTCTATAAAGAACTAAAGCTCTTAAATACCAGTTTATAAAGCAGTCTTATTTTTTCAGTTTGTGTAACTTTATTCCAGTATAAAAACATAATTATTAAGCAGAATTAATAAATAATTCTGAAATAATGAATGACTAAATTGAATCAATTAGGCACCAGAACAGCTATATTTCTCACCACTCACCCACTCCTTTTAAGATCTGCTCCTCTAATTCTGGTAATTACAACTTCTTTTCAATTGCTTAAGTCAAACACCCTGGAGTCATCTTCATGTCTCTATTTGTCTCACACCTCATCAGCATATATCATCAACTTTATCTTCAAAATATCCAGGACCTGATCAATCTTCATTACCTCTGTTCTTATACTACACTGGTGCTAGCCACAACGATCACATGCTGAACATTCTGATAGTCTCTTGGTTGTTCTTTTGCCTTCAAGAATGTACACTCAGTAAATGCGCCAGGTGATTATTATTATTATCTTTATTATCCAGACATATCAAGTTTCCTCTGCTTAATCCTATGAGACTTCCCATACCAATTCAAGTTAAAACCAGAGCCTCAAAAATATCTGCTTCTTCAAGTCTTGCTTCCAATGCCTCCACATTTCTGACCTCATCCCTTACTCCTCTGGCTCTTGCTCACTTCTCTCCAGCTATACTGGCCCCCTTGCTGTGATTCCAACACTGCAGGTATGTTCCCAACTAAGGGCCTTTGTACTCACTGTTCTTTTCACCTAGAATATTCTTTCCTCATCTGTCATTAGGATGTGCTACCTCCCTTCTTGCTGGTTGGTTATTTAAATATCACTTCAGTGAGGCAATCCCTGACACCCTATTAAAATGTTCAACCCTCACATAACATACTATATACACACAGAACCCATATTACGTACTTATTTTATTGTCTAATCCTGCCCCGACCACCATCACCACTGTAGAATGAAATTCTTTGAAGGCAAAGATTTATGTGTGTTTTATGTAGGGTTGCAGTGTTAGCGCAGAGAACAATGCCTGGCACATATAGGGAACTCCCCTAAATATTGGCAAAATGAATGACTTATAATGAATAGTTCTAAGTTCTATTCTCAAAAACTTTTGTAATCTTATTTTCTATTCCCCACAGTATAGCTCCCTTTCCATGACTTAAGCTATCCTGCACTTAAAATGCCCTCTCACCAATCTTTGCCTGTCCGACTCAGTCAAGCTGCTCCTTCTCCATCAAGCCGCCTAGATGTCACCTGTTGGGAGTTCTTTCCTTCTTCCCAAGACTTACTAAAACCATGTCGTAGTTTGTTTCTTGCATATTTATGTGTCTATACTGACATTAAAATTCTCCAAAGCAAGAACATATCTTTCCCAGCCCCTGGTGCATATTTGTTCAATAAATATTTGTTGACTGACTAAACAAAGACATAAATAAAGGGGAAAATAAAAGAATGAAAAATTGTTATGCTCTTTACCAAATAGGAGGAGCATAGAAAATCTGGAAAGAATTTATTTATGGGTGTATTAGAAATATCCCGAATACACATTGATGGATTAGGCTGCTGATACTTTTTAATCATACACATCTTGGGTTCTTTTTCATCTGATTGAACTTCTTTTGGAAAATATTATTTATTGAAAAGTTATAATATCAAAGCTAAGAGCCACATTTTAAATATGAAACATCCTCTTTCCCCCCTGCCCTGATAATGATTCTTTTTGCCTATTGGAAGTTAAATATTTTATTGTTTTTTATTTTATTACTTTTAATTTAAGTAAATTAATCTTGAAGGTATTTTTAAAACACAGCTAAAACCATTGTCACATACTTCTGAAAGAAAATATATTTTTTACATACTAATTCAGGTGCTTGTTACAAATTTTATTTTTGTCATAATTTGATAAATGGAATTTATGTAATCCATATTTCCAAAATAGGATATATGTTTATTATGTAAGTGTGTATCTTTGTGTGTGGTAACATGTAACATATTTGTTTAAATGATATAGCTGTACAGAATCAGTCCATGGTAAAAAAGAAAAGTAAGAAGCTTAATGTGCTAGGATGAGTTCTCACCTAGAAATCAACACATTAGTTATTATACAATAAGATTTATGTAACTGCATCTATTTATTGAATATCTGTTTTATACTAAGTGCTTCCCATATATACCTCATCAATCCTCCCAAAACATGTGTAAAATAAACACTTAGGAAACCAAGGCACAAAGAAAATTAGTGATGATAATGACAACATCAAGACCAAGGCCACTCAGTTGGTAAAAATGCCCATTTGACTCTAATGCCCATGTTCTGATACTTTGCTGAAAAGATCCAGAAGTCATTCACCCTCTCTTGTGTCTGAAGAAAGTCATATGACAACTGCAATATAAATGATGCCATGCTTTTATGGTTCCTCAATATCTTTATCTGTAAACTGGGGACAGTAATAGCTGTTCTTGTTATCTTGCAGTTGGTTTATGGTAGAATCATCACATTATTCAATAAATTACTCCAGTGTAAAAGGCAACAACATGGCCATATTTAAAATACATAAGTAGAGCATTAAAGACATATGCTAGTATTCCAATTTGAATGATTAACTTATTTAATATAATTATTCATTATTAGTAGCAGATACTATTATCAGTTCAAACAACACTTTTCTGAATACTAGTTTATCTGTTATATTACTTATGTACACTAATTGTTTCCATCCTAGACATGCTCATTTGAGGGAAGGAACTACCTATTTTTTTTACCATTCCAAGTCTTCAGTTCTAACATGCATCTATGCATTTATTTCCAGCCTGGAATAGATTGATCTCAAACTTTTCCTTGATTTACCTTTTCAGAATTTAATTAATTTCTTTAATTTTTACATTGACCAAAAACAAAAAAAATGTCATCCAATAACTTCATTTCTACTTTACACTGTAGCCCTGGTACTTCGATTCTTTCAGATTCCTTCATTAAATGCATACAAATTAATAAATGAATCTTTAAACTATATACTCTTACTGTTCCTGCTTTTATAAAACATAATTAAAATTATTTAAAATTCAGGATTTAATTCTGCATTTCAACTGACAAGGATAACGAGTAATATTTCACTTTCATAAATTAATAATTTTTAATTATTTTAAATACACTCACAATATATGGAAGTTTTTTTTTTAACTTTTAGAAGTAGCATTACATACCACTGCTTTGAAGAATTCCTGTTGAAAAATGAATACTTTAGATCTACATAGAATGACATCTGTTATGTAGCCACCTGGTGTAGAGGGAAGAGTTCAACTTCTGAAATTTGTTTCCAGCTTTCTTCCTCATCTCACCCACTAGGAAGGGCAGGAGGCTGCAGAGTGCTGTGTGGGCTTAGCTCTAGGTTGTGGGATGCCAGGTGCTTCCCCAGCTGTGACACAGCTGCATGTACTCTCACTCTAAGCTAATGAGGGAGCTTAAGCCATCTTGAAGTAATCATAATTTTACCTTCTTGGAAGAGCCTTCATTGCTGAATTTACACTTGACCTTGGACCAAGTCCTTCTTAAAGGCTCTCATGCATGGACAGTGATGGGGTATGCCAAAACAAAATTGCAGTGATGATGCTAATCCTCCTCCATTACACACAATGTGAAAGGATGTACCTTGTCAAGGTCTATACAAAACTGAGAATGGAAAGCAGAAACCATTCTGACATTTTATTCTCTATTTCTTTCTATTTAGTTTAGAATAGTCAATTGACCCTGAGATATTTCAATTCATAAATTATACAGCTATGTACCAATTTTTTTTTATTTTGAGAAACTATGACATATTTGTTAGGTAGCATCTACCCATGAGTACCATTTAGCACCTACCCATTGTGCATCTGATACTGGTGTAAAATTCTGGATCTTGTGCAGGATAAAAGTGATCTAACACCTGTTTTCTATTTCACACTCTCTGAGGTCTATGTTAGCTTATTTGGGGAGTAGTTAATAAGTTATGAGAAAGAATTTACTCTCATATAGTTTTAATGATCTTTTATTATCATATCCTTACTATTATATATAGCAACAATACATGATAGTCATTTTAATCTTTTAAGAATAACTTTAGAAATTATAAAATTCACTGGCCTACTATGTCCGAAAACTTTTGGTAAAGAACAAAATGTAATGTTCTTACCTTGACTTCTTTCAATTACTTTTAAAAGCTTACATCTTTCATGAAAGTATATTGAAATGTAACTTGTCTAAGGAATTCCACTGTCATTAGAACAATGATTTCAGTGGATGTCCATATAAATCAAATGCAATGAAGACATATTTTGCATTCTATATCATGGAATGCTATTTACAGAAGTAACTCTATCAGAACACTAATTCCTATGGCCAATATAAATTTTTGTCTTTTCTACAAAGGACCAAAAAGAACATGTTAACAAGGTAAAGCAAACACGAGGGCTGTCCAGAAGGTATCCAACCATGTAATATGAAAAATAGAAACACTTATTAAAGAAGATACAAGATACAAGAAACACTGTACATAGGACAATGATGCCTCAGTCCCCTTCAAAGTAGGAGCCTTGAAATCTCACACAGTTCTCCTGATCTCCAACAGCTGCACTGTTGTATTTTCCTGAATCTTCTCAATGGTCTGAAATCTCTTCCCTTTCAAAGGTGATTTTAGTTTTGGTAAAAGCCAGAAGTCACAATGCACCAAATCTGGGTTGTAGCAGGGCTGAGCCACCTAGGTGATTTGATGTTTTGCCCAAACCTGCACAAGATGTGATGTTTGAGGGGGCACGTTGTCATGATGAAGCTGCCAATCGCCAGCTGCCCGTAGATGCAGCCTTCTGAATCATCTGAATAGTTTCCACAGAGGAATGTTCAAGCTTAATGCAAAATTTGATGCAGATTTGTTGCTCTACTCACTCATTTTGAATGTGACAGCTACATAGCACACACGCTTACTCAATGGCATCTACTGCCCAGAGTGACTAGTGCAGTGAAGTCATCATTGTTCATGAATATGAATCCCACTCCACTTTCCTTGGCTGCCAGGTTCCATCGATGTTGTTCAGAATGTTCTAATTATATTAACAATGGCTGGACTTTTTCCCAACAGACCTCATCGTATAGTCATCCTAGTTAGCCTAAGACCAGAATTTAATGTCTGTTCTATGTGCTTGATACATATACATTGGCAAAAATACTGTACTGTAGCATATAAATATTTAGAAAAATGGATTTCTCAATTCAGATGGTAGTACCAAGTAGAATTCTATAATTAGCAACACATAAAGTAAGATATAGAAAGAATAATTCAAAAGTATTTTGACTTTAGATTTGAAGAAAACACCAAAATGAATTATATGTATTTTAATAAGTATATGCTTTCAGTAAACAAGGCACACATATATGTACATACATGTGCACATACACCCAAATATACACACATGTGCACACATATACCAGCGCACACAGATAACACATATACACACAGCATATATTTACATACCAATGTATGTTTGTATTAAGTTAACGCTTGGTCAATAATAAATTGCAAACTATATTTATTTCTCCCAAATTGCTGGTATTTTTTTGTTCCACAGGACCACACATATGCCCAACACATATTAGGGACTCCCCCTCAATATTCATTTACTTAGTTGAATTGGATGAGTCTATGTACAGACTCCTTGATTTATGAAAAGGAATTTGAATTGGCAGTAGTGGGCTGAACTCAATAAAAAATTTCCAGTGTCAAATTCTCTCACTGTCTCCCATAATATGATCAACAGTTTCGTAGACACAGGTACAGTGCACAGAATATTCTAAAGTTGTAAAAGTGTGCCAACTGGTGGCTCCTAAAGTTACATCTTTAAAAAACAAAAGCAAATAAAAAAATTTTAATTCCTTTGTTTGTTCTTATTTGCAGCTTTTCTGACACAGTATCAGTTTTTCTAATGTTTCCAACCCAGAAAGAAAACAATGCCTAGCCTTCTGGAAGTGGATGGAATTGTTCATGTTCCTAACAACCAAAAGAGACTGCATCATTTTGCTGAACCTGGGGAAAAGGGGGAAAAGGACAAGCTAAAACAAGTCATAGGATTTTGTTCTGTGACTTTCCAAATTTGGCCTACATTTCCACATAAGGAGATTTGCAGGCTCTATATTTCTCTTTCAAAGCTTTCTTTTCGTTTTTTCCCATTAAGGAATAAACCAGCTACAGAGAGGGCTTCTATTTTTGCTCTTTGGTTTAAACTGGGAAAAGCTAAGGGTCTCTGTTTCCCTGAAGTGTAACACTATCTTCCTGGAAACAAGTCATGTGCAACCTGTGGCATCTGAAGTGATCTTTTCCAGGCAGGATGTGGAAGCAGGATGTTCCCCTTAAGCAAGACCTTCCAAAGTACCTAATCTAAGGCAAATAATGTTTCAGTACCCCCAGGTAGAAAACCCACATTCTTAAAAGCTTTCTTAGGTAAGGTAAAGGTCAGCAAAAATACCCAAAATAAAACAGCAAACCAGATAAGATTATCACATAACACATAAAAACCAGTCAGAGGTCACGATCAATCTCTGTGAAAATGTTCGGTCAACAAGTGAGCCATAAAAGGAAACAGAGGGGCACATAGTTTATTGGTCTCATGGAAACAAAATATTGATCAGACGGGTAATTCCACTAGATAATCTTCGAACACTGGTCAAATAACTGCTGACTGATTTGAAGAATACAACAGGTAATTTTTAAATAATTGCTGTGGGGTAAAAAAGATAATAATTTCAGTACATAGCACCCTGAAGTATACAAAGAATTATGACTTGCTAATTCAAAATGATTTTATGGTATATGGATAATTCTCTTTAAGATAGAAATATTTATGAGGAATATATTTAGTGTTAGGTCTTTCTTTGCCTTATGAAACTGTAAAAAAACAGATGAAAGAGGAGAGTATGTATAGCTAGCTACACATGAACAAATTCTTGTATACAAATATATTAATGCAGATTCATAGGCTCTTTCCTCAAATTTGTATTTAACATAAATAAGGAATCTTAAATTTTAATCATAGAGTAGGTTTGCTTCTCTAGATTCCAGGTAATATGCATTTTCATGCAGATAGGACACTTTCTGAAAAGGGAGTCCTTTTGAAATCTAGGGGAAAACAAGAAATAAGGGTGAATGCCTTTCCCCTGGAGAGAGATCTTACAGTTTGGCTTGTTGGACAATATGGACAAGGAAAAGCATTTTCATAAAGACTTATATTGTGATTTTCAGTTTGCTCTTTAGAATAAAGAAAATCAACAATGTTTTCTGTCCCACTATTATATTATTGTCTGATTTTAGAATCTCACTGGTGTTTACCAGGGATCAAAACACCTTTAAAAAAAAGTCTCCACTCTGTGTGTCTCTAACCCATTTGCAGTTTATTTTACGTTCATAATTTCTGCAAGGCTGCCAATTTGATGATAAAAAAAGAAAAAAATGAAGAGTTTAGTTTGCTCCTTTGGTTTAAATTAACATCTGCCATCTTCCCGACCTGAATTCTGACAACACAATTGCTATGAAATATTGGTTTAAACTTAAAACCAGAAATCCTGAATGTAGCTTTCTGCCAAATAGGTGCTAGTTAGAACCAGCTGCCTGAAGCGGAACTGCTGAATGCTTCAAGGTTGCCTATGATCTGAGCTGGTCGCAGGCAGAGCCTTTTCAAAGGAGATACCGCCAGTTAAGATATTTCTCCAGGATGGATTAGGATTCATCTATAGCCCAATCAATATGTTATTTCTCTTCTTGTTTAATTTATCACTGATTGAATCCCAAACGTAAGCAGAAATAATAAATTATAACTATATTTAGTAACTTAAATCAATTATCTTAGGATTTAGGTGGTGGTAGAAAGGTGTGTGTGCATGAAGGATGTGAAAGGAAAGAGATGGAATATCAATAAATCTGCAAAGTATAGTCATGAAACACATGTTTTTGAAAGAGTCCTTAATTGTGGGTGTATAATGGAAATTACAAGTCAAAAGAGGCTCAGATCACACCTCTACAAATCTTCTGTTGTGCAATAGGTGATCCTGGATTATAAAAAAGCAATGAATAGTTTAAATAATAGAAAAAATTCTCTGTGGATAGAATTGGCCATGGTCATCTCGTTAAGCACCACACTTCTGTTCTCAACATAATTATTCATCTAATTGCTCATCCAAAGTTAGTACATTCATATGCCTAATTAATTATAATTTCATTCAAGTACCCTGTTGGCAATGCTTTTGTTCTCTGTTCTGACAAATCAAATTACTGAGGGACAGATTTGATTTGGAAATTTGTTTGATTCTTATCATAAACATATTAAAATATTAATGACTAAAACAATTAGAGTATTAATTTCTATAATAAAAATACCCCCCCAAATATTAAGTATTTTCAAAGAACACTGGTTTCAAACATTAGAGCCATAAATCCCTTAGGGTTTCAGATTGAGTACTAAGACTGAAAGGGCAAGACTGAGTTCAAATACCTCCATTATTGGTAATGAAGTCCTATGCACACAAGACTGAAAAATAGCTTGTAGCACAGGGGTGTGGAAGGCTGTCTTGTTTCTTATGATCAATAAAAACTGTTCACTATTGTTTGTACACTGTCTATAGTTAACCAGGTAAAATTATTCTAAAAGATAATCTAAAGGCTGCATGATAGTTAATCTACAACTTTAGTATTATTCCAGGGGAAAAACAGTAAATAGCTATTTTGAGGCACTGATTATGCATTAGTCACAACTCTAAGGGTTTTGGATTTTGACTCATTTAATCCTCACAATCTGCCTTTGGAGTATAGGCACTATTGTTAGCCTCATTTTATGGAAGAAGACACAGAGAGGTAGATCACTTGCCTGAAACCACCAGACAGAAGTATAATAATAAAAACTTTTCTTAGAATAGCAACCTTAATACAATGTATTGAATATAATAAGTTTTGTCTGAAAATATCATAGAAGAAAACATCTCTGAATATAAAGATATATTATAAAAATATTAATACGGATTTGTTCTTTAAAAATTTTTGCTTTGTGATTTTCATTCACATGCAGGCATGACAATAAAGAAGGAGTTATACGAATGCCCACTGCCTACCTCAAAGTCCAAGTGTACTACTGAGACAATGCATGAGAGTGTAATATTATTTTCTTACAAAATATAAAAGATAATTATTGATATTCTCCACTTTGACAGAAACTTGAGTTCTAATAAGGAAGGAGAAGATTAAATGAAAAGGCAAGTACTAATTGCATGCAGCAATTGCTCTGAGAGAGACAGGAGTGATGGAACCTACTTTGAGATTTCTTACCCAGTATCTGTTACTAATTACTGTCCTGACAAATATTCACAATTCCTAAAATATTGGGGTACTTTATCGTGGCTTAGCATTGTTCCTGAATTACCTCCTCTACTTTAACTTTATAATCTTATGATATCTCTGGTATTAGCCAAGATCATTCAGAAAAGTTTGTATGCCAGAGTTCTCTGCCTCATGACCTAGTTGAAAAGAAGACAAATATTATATGTAAAATATCTCTATTTCAATGCTGGTGGATCATTGTGGGGTTAAATAAAAGGTAGCCTGATCTAGTAGCCAGAGAACTATAAGAGACCTGAGTTGTACTTTCATGTTTTGCTCCAAATTAGCAATGTAACTTAGGTGAGATACTAAATTTCTCTGCACCTTCATTCTCCCTTTGCAAGATGAAAGAATTGATATTTTTAGGTCTAAAAAGATATAACATGAATGACATAGCCAAAATGATTTAACCTGAATTGCTTTATACAAATTATGATAATAAAAATAGAAATAATAATAAGTAAACCATAATACTAATAACAAATAATGATAATGAAGAACAGGAATTGCTGCGGGGCAATAAATGAAACGACTACATTGGTAATATAAAATGACTTGATGAGTATTTTTTTGATGTGTAATATAATATTAGAGCACATAGTTAATTTTTCTTTCCCATTATTCAAAAGTAGCAGTTAAATGCATTCCCTAGATTCTTTATGCACAAGAGAAGACACGGAGCCAATTTATTTCTAACTCTACTGCAAACTATGTTTTTAAAAATCTACTTTTTCAAAAACTGGGCCACTGACTCATCTTTGCATTATAGTTATAAAAGGAAAAATTTAAACTCTTCAAAGAGACAAAACAAGAGAACCCAATTACCCAGCTGAAACTGTACAAATATCAGTTCGCACACCCAGCCTCAGAACAATAGGTATTGTAATGAATTATCCTTTTCTTGAAAGCCCTCTGTTTCTATCCCCTGGTTTGCTATTTTCTCCTAAGGTTGCCATCCCATCTGAGCTATAAAGAAACGATGCATAGGTTTCCTTTCCTCATTTCCCCTCTTGAGTTTGGTACAAAAATTAAACCATTCATTTTCATTTTTCTCAAGAGTTTTCTTGCCTTAGTGAATGTTTTTATGAGAACAAAAGAAAGATAAGAATAAAGATGAAATATACAAAGAGACTAGAGAAAATCTTAAATGGGGATAAAAATGTGAAAGACTAAAGGTGAATGGAAAGAGAAACAGCAATGAGATTGAGAAAATTAAAAGTGAGAGGAAGGGGCCAAGATGTGGGATTGTGTGCTCATCTTTCTTCATTTGTTAGTTTCCACATCCTTCTTTTCTTTCCTTTCATCTCCCATTCCTCCTCTGTTTCTGATTGTGCCTTCCAAACTCAGATGTACTAGAAAGGCTTGTCTTTCTTCCCAGATCCCTTTTGAATGATGAAATAATATGAAGTTTATGCATAATTTCTCTGTACTGTTCAAAAAACATTTTCTTGATGGGAGCTTTGCACTTATCCATTTTGCCTATTAATGTGTGTATTAAATAATTGCTAATTATTTTGTCACTGTTTTGTTAAATGTCCAAAACATTTGAACTGACTCACTTTAATTATCAGATTAACACAATTTCATGGTTGCTATGTTCAATTTCTCACCACTGGACATTATTTATTTATTTATTATTAACTAGTTCATTTCTGGTCTTTTCTCCAAATCATTCAAAGAAGCAAATCATGTCCTTGTTTCACACTCATGAATACTCTCCATAGACATCCAGAAATTAAGGGTAGCCCAAGAGTGCCTGTTCTTGCAACAAAGTCTTTCCTTGTCATTTTTCGTTATTGATTTCTAACCCATCAATGACATGTATTTATTCACAGGGTAAGAGCTTCAGTTCAGTTGGAAATATAAAAATTTTCATAGCTTTTTCTACAACTAATTGCTTCAACTCAGTGGTTTCATGTACAAAAAGAAGGGAACTTTGCATTAATGAAAAGGGGCATCTACAATTCTAGCTGACATTAGACTATAAAAATAAGAAAGATTAGTTATTTTTTTAAAGTTGTCAAACAGAAATGATCAAAGTGAAGGGGTAATGGCTGAATAAAATAAAGTAATTATAAGATCCAGAATAATTGATTTCTCAAATTCTCTGCAGAGTGTATTCATTGTAAAATACTTTGCATGGTTTCGAGCACGTATTAGGAGCCCAAACACATTTGTTCCTAGACACTAAAATTGCAATTTGCCTTCTGTGAAATTTAGTACTGCCTCTGAGCAGATTCAGAAGCAAAGCAACTATAATAATTCCCAAACTCAGAAATTAATCTCAATAATGCCAAACTGGCTGAGTTGAGCTCCCTGCACAAACTGGTTGACAAGCATCATTTTAAAAACAGCTTTACTGGGGCATAATTTTACATTTCACCCTTTTGCTTGTATAATTCAATGAATTTTAATAAATTTACAAACTTATGTAAACATTTTCATAACCCAGATTTAGAACATTTCATCATTCTAAAACGATCCTCTGCACTTATTCACAATCAAACCCCCTTTTGACTCCCTGGCCTCAGGCATCACTGATCTTTCTTTATTAGTAACACTTATGTAAACAAAATTATACAACATGTGGTCTTTTGTATAATGAATTTTCTGTTAGCATAAGTGTTTTTGAGATTCATTCACACAGGAACAAGCATCATTTTATGAACCTCAGTTTTATTGTTGCAACAGTTTTTCCAATAGATTTTGTTCCAGATTTTGGTTCTTCCTATGATCAGTTTTGCTAAAGTCTGTTATATTGTGAGGTACATTTCACTGGTTAAAAATATAAACAAAATCCAAATTATGTTAAGATGAGAAGACTATTTTCTAAATGATCTAAAGAATATTATCAAGAATAAGATGAGATAACAAGTACAGTATTAGGTTATATGTACATATAAAATACTTAGAAAGAAGAAATAACAGCATTTAATAACAAAATACTTGCTAAATAAAGTTACCCTGAATGGAGTCATAAAGGCTGTGCCTTTGAAAAATACTTAGATTGAAATATTTGTGTATTTCAATGTGAAAAAATTAGAAATGGGAATGAATATCTCATTTGGAGAGTGAGGAGGTAAGATTCAGACAAGATTAATTAATAGGAAGCAAAGTGAATATAAAATATTTGAGTATACATCATATTAGATAGTAGGAAAATGTAGAAAGCTATATTTTTTTCTGGAAGTATTCACAATATAAACAAATTTCTATAAAGAAAATGCAGAAAGTAAGTATCTTCTCACTGAATATGATTCTTTAAAATCAAGAGTAATTGAGTAGAAGTTATATGAAGGAGGGAGAAAAAAACAGCAAAGATATGTAACACTGTGTCATTAATATTTTTCTTAAGACATTTTTTCAATATAGTATCATTATTTTTAATTTTTTAAATAAAATTTCAAAAAGTGGGTTTTTTTGTTTATTTTATGGTTACTAAATTTGAAATTTGTTCTTCTATGTAGGAAACAATGATGATTTAAAATATATATATATATCCATTTATTGAGGGGTTTAACTGCTCAAAATCATAGAATGTTATCATATTGTTACAGATTCAGGATTGTTTCTGGGGATAAATCCTACACAAATTCAGTGGAAACACATCTACAATCATAAAATGAACATACAGAACACCAGCACCTTGCAATCAAATCAGTTGAGGATCAAGCCAGTGACAGCTGAACCATATTGGAGCTCCAGGCCCTTGTATAGAGGGTTTTATATATTTTTAAATATTTTTTTAAATCAGTTTTAGAGTAATGGGAAATTTAAGAGAGTTCTCATGTACTTCTTCTCTTAGTTTTCCCTGTTATTAATATATTCATTAATATGTTGCATTTGTTTCAATTAATGAACCAATATTGATATATTATTAAGTCCATAGATAATTTAGAGGTAGTTTTGAGGTAGTTGTGTTCCTTCTTAGTTGTGGAGGGAGACGCCGCGTGTCTGTCTATGCCTCCATCTTGGCCAGAAGTCCTCCTAGTGAATATTTTAATTGAATTATTATATTCTTCAATTCCTGAAGTTCTGTTTTTTAAGATACTTTCATTTTGTTCATGCATCATTTTCCTGATTTTCCTTAGTCGTCTGTTTTCTCTCGAAGTTCATTGAACTTATTTAAGATGGTCGTTTTTATTTTTGTCTCATAATTATTAGGTCTTCATTTCTTTAAGGTTGTTTCTGTGCTGGCTTAGGGGAGGGGCTCTCATGGGTGAAATAATTTTTTTAACCATTTTAATGTAGCTGGTTTTGGCTTTGCACTTTCCTGGGATATTATGACTTTTTAACTGGTTTCTGGAGTTCTCTTAAAGCGTTTTTAGACAGTATATTGTTAAGTTCGTGTCTCTGTGGAAGAACAAAGTGTGGGGCTTCCTATTTTTCTAAAGGATTGGGCTGGCCTGGCAGAGGGTCCCTGGTTTATTCTTTGGGTGTTCTAGAGGGAACAGGCTATGAGGCAGAAGCCTGTCATTCTTCCAAAGTTGTGTAGTTTTTGTATTTTATGCTGTTTTAGTTTGTAACTAGCCCTATAGAAATAAGGTGATTAAAACAGGGGGAAATGATAGCAGGGCCCAGGTGTTAGAGTTTAGCCTTAATTGATAGGCTTAAGTAATTGAAGCTGTGACTGGATAGACTTTCTTTATCACCAAACCTTTGCTTCTGGAATTTTGCCTAGAGGGTGGCGGCAGGCAGCAGGACCCCAAATTGCTTTTCGGTAGCATAACTACTATTGAATCAAGATTAAAGCATTTCCATCTCCCTAAAAATTATCCTGTGTCTTGTTGTATCATCCTTTCCTCTAGCCCCATAGCCCAAGGCAACCAGTGATCTACTTTCTGTCTCTATAATTTTGCATTTTCTAGAACTTCATGTAGACTTTTATGCTTTGCTTCTTTCACTTAGCGTAATGCTTTTTGAGATTCATTTGTGTTGTTTTGTGTATCAGTATTTTGATCTTTTTAGTGCTGTGGATGTCTGTGACGCGATATTCTAGCGTCCGCATCGTTTAGAGCTGCGACTCAGAACATGGCGCGTTCCTAGAAGCCGCTTTCGGCATCAGTGGGTGGCGGCGCGTGGACTTGCAAGCGTGGGGCGCGGGACCAACCAACGCCACTTCGTGTTGGACAGTGGAAGCTGGAGAGCCGGGCTATTCGGACTGAGCCAATTGGTTTCCATGGATCTCAATAGTGCCAGCACTGTTGTTCTTCAAGTCTTAACTCAGGCCACCAGTCAGGATACTGCTGTGTTAAAGCCAGCTGAGGAGCAGTTGAAACAGTGGGAAACACAGCCAGGTTTTTATTCAGTGTTGCTGGTAAGTTGCTTAAAAATAGTTATTATTTTTAATAAAATGAGACACTATTCTATTGTTTTAAAAACCTACTTGTGTTGGTGGTTTACTTAGTGAAACTGATCCAAATGTTTGGCTGCCATTGCACTGCCATTTACTAATTTGAGGCATGGCACTTGGAGGACATTTAAGAGATGTTTATTGTTGGGTGAGTATACCCAAGCAGGGTATTGGTAGTATCTGCTTAGAAGGTTACACTGCCAGTTTTCTATTTTAGCCTGTAAATGCTGCCCTCAAGACTGTAAAGGAGGAAAGAGGAAGGACATCTCTAAAATCAGAGAAGGAAAACTCTGACTCCAAAAAACCTCCGCTGCCTTGCGGCATACCTCTTCAGGGGAAAGGCTAAGGGAGTAAACCCCGACAGAAAATCCGGAGCTGGAGTCCCTAAGGCGGTTTGACATTGTAGTCAACACCGGCAACTCCTGCGGCGCACCTGAAGCCAAGCTGTATTGACTTTGTCTTTCCCTTGGACCCTTCAGCTGCGAAGAGAGGGGGGGGTCTGCTGCATGGGCAACAGCAGACCCTCCATATCACCCTGCCCAGGCTCTGTAGCTTCAGTTTCACTTGAGAGGACACTCCAGCGTCATCGCAAGATGTCGACTCAACACGGGAGGAGACAGATACCGGTTATAAGCTCATCCGATTGGCGAAGGAAACGAGCGCCAGGGGTCTCCTCTGACGGTGGGAGAGGTCATCGCACCTCACTGGACAGCTACCGTCTCGCCATGGCTCGCCTGCCCCACTGGGTGCGTGGGGATCAGAGAGGCGCCTCTCGAAAAGTGGGCCACAAAACACCCGCACCAGTTAATTCCAAGCAAACAACAAGAAAGAAGCCTCCGGCTCTTCGCCTCGCTAGCTGGAACATCAGGACCATGTGCCCCGGACTTACTGCAGACCTTCCGTGGATCAAGGGTGCCAGGAAAACCGCTGTCATCGATAGGGAACTGGCACGACTAAACATCGACATTGCGGCTCTACAGGAGACCCGGTTGGCCGACAACGGAACTATCAGAGAAACCAACTACACCTTCTACTGGCAAGGGAAGTCTCCGGACCAACCAAGACAGCACGGTGTTGGGTTCGCTGTGAAGAACACGCTTGTTAACTCCATAGAGCCACCCACAGGAGGCACAGAGAGATTACTTACCCTCCGATTGTCAACAACTTTTGGCCCAGTCAGCATTCTTAGCGCGTATGCCCCAACCCTCTGCGCCGCCACCGAAGAGAAAGAACAGTTCTACCATGCACTGGACGAAGCGTTATCCAAGATTCCCAGAAGTAACGCTCTCTATCTCCTTGGAGACTTCAACGCAAGAGTAGGAGCCGACCACATGGCCTGGCCCACCTGCCTTGGAAACTTTGGGAGAGGAAAGATCAATGAGAATGGTCAGCGACTGCTTGAGCTTTCGTGTCACCACAGCCTGTGCGTGACAAACACATTCTTCAAGTGCAAAGAGATCCACCAGGTGTCATGGAGGCACCCCCGCTCCCGCCATTGGCACCAGCTTGACCTCGTCATCACCAGAAGAACGGATATTGGCAGCACCCTCCTCACCCGCAGCTACCACAGTGCAGACTGCGACACGGACCATGCCCTCGTGGTAAGCAAGGTGCGCATAATGCCGAAGAGGTTGCACCACTCCAAGATGAAGGGTCGCCCACGCATCAACACCAGTTGTGCCAGCAACCCAGTTAAGACCCAGCAATTCATCAACAAGATGGAAGATGCACTCGGCGAGGGAGTGGCGGCAGATGACATTATCGAATCCAATTGGCCACGTCTCCGCGACGCCATATACAACTCCGCCATTATTGCTTACGGGAAGAAAGAGCGGAAGAACGCTGACTGGTACGAGGCTCACTGGGAAGAAATGGAACCCGTGATCGAGGCTAAGAGGAAGGCCCTACTGGCTTACAAGTTCACGCCCACTCCCAGTACACTTCAAGCTCTACGGGCTGCCAGGAACAAAGTCCAGAAGACCGCCCGCCACTGTGCCAACACCTATTGGCTAAACCTGTGCAGAAGCATTCAGGAAGCCGCCGATATAGGCAACGCACGAGGAATGTATGAGGGTATCAAGAAGGCAACAGGCCCAATCCCCTCCAAGATCGCCCCCCTTAAGTCCAAGACAGGTGAGGTCATCACTGACCAGGAACAGCAAATGCGGCGGTGGACCGAGCACTACCTCGAGCTGTACGCAACAAAGAACACCGTAACAGACACTGCTCTTAAAGCCATCCCAGACCTACCAGTCATGGAGGAGCTAGACACCCCACCTACTGCAGCAGAGCTCGGCAAAGCCATCGACCGCCTTGCTTGCAGGAAAGCACCAGGAAGCGACGGAATCCCTCCAGAAATCCTAAAGAGCGGGAAACCAGTCCTGCTACAGCCGCTCCACCATCTACTCTGTCTCTGCTGGAAGGAGGGTTACATCCCCCAGGATATGAGAGACGCCAACATTATCACCATGTACAAGAACAAAGGAGACCGCAGCGACTGCAACAACTACCGGGGCATCTCTCTCCTCAGCGTCGTCGGCAAAGTATTCACCCGGGTCGCTCTTGCCCGCCTGCAGACCCTTGCTTCCCGCGTCTACCCAGAGTCCCAGTGTGGCTTCAGAGCTGGCCGATCAACAGTGGACATGATCTTCTCCCTACGCCAGCTGCAGGAGAAGTGTCACGAGCAGCATAAACCACTCTACCTCGCCTTTATTGACCTCACGAAGGCGTTTGATCTGGTCAGTCGAAGCGGACTCTTCAGCTTGCTATGGAAGATTGGCTGTCCACCACATCTGCTTGCTGTGGTCATGTCCTTTCACGACAACATGCACAGCACGGTGTCCTACAACGGCGCAACCTCTGAGGCCTTCCCAGTCAGCAGCGGAGTAAAGCAGGGCTGCGTCCTCGCGCCTACGCTGTTCGGAATCTTCTTCTCCATGCTCCTCCAATACGCCTTTAAGGACTGCAGCGAGGGTGTCTTCATTCACACCAGATCCGATGGCAAGCTCTACAACCTGGCCCGTCTACGAGCCAAGACCAAAGTCAAAGAGGTGCTCATCCGTGAGATGCTCTTCGCTGACGACGCAGCTTTGACATCACACTCCGAAGGGGGACTCCAGCAGCTAGTCACTTGCCTTTCCCACGCATGCAAGGAGTTCGGACTAGCCATCAGCCTGACGAAGACGAATGTTATGGCTCAAGGCACGGGGACTCCCCCATGCATCACCATCGACGGATACACCCTGGAGGTTGTCAACGACTTCACTTACCTCGGGTCCACCATCTCGAGCTCTCTGTCAGTCGACTTGGAGGTCAACCGGAGAATCGCCAGGGCAGCCACAGTTATGGCCAGACTGAACCGGCGAGCGTGGAACAATTCCAGCCTCACTGAGAAAACCAGACTGCGCATCTACCAAGCCTGCGTACTCAGCACTCTCCTCTATGGCAGCGAGACGTGGACCACCTACGCAAGGCACGAAAGGAAACTCAACAGCTTCCACATGAGGTGCCTGCGACGCGTCCTGCATGTTGCCTGGCAGGATAAGGTCCCCAACACCGAAGTGCTGAAGCGAGCCAATATGAGCAGTTTGCATGCAGTTCTTAGCGAGAGACGCCTCAGGTGGCTCGGCCATGTCAAAAGAATGGATGCAGGCCGTATTCCCAAAGACCTCCTCTACGGCGAGCTAGCAGAAGGCCAGAGGATGACAGGGCGCCCAAAACTGCGGTTCAAAGACATCTGCAAAAAGGACATGACACAATGCTCCATCAATCTCAACACATGGGAAGTTCAAGCAGACGACCGCCTAGCCTGGAGGCTCGCGGTCAGGCAAGGTACGTCACGTGCAGAGGCTGCGCGCAACGAGGAGGCGGTCCAGAAAAGATCGAGGCGGAAGCAGCGTCAACAGCAGCAACAACGGCCATCTGCCTTCACCTGTACCAAGTGCGGCATGGATTGTCACTCCCGAATCGGACTGCACAGCCATTCTCGGCGGTGCAGATAGACTCTCAAGAAGCTACGCCATTGTCTCTCGAGACGGACAGCTGCCGACGACGACGAGATAATTTAGATTGCCTTAGTTTTTGCCTAATGTTCATTTATTCCAGGATCCTATCCAGGATGTCACATTACTATTTACCATTATGTGTTTTGGGGCTCCTTGTGACTGCAATAGTTTCTTGAAAATGTTTTTGATGCTTTTGACAGTTTTGAGGAGAAAAGATCAGATATTTTGTAGGATGCTCCATAGGACATGAATCAGTTTTATGTTAACTGATCCTTATCTCATTTTAATATTATGCTTTTTAAATGCATTTCTCATGGATATATCCAAACTCCTCTCCCTTGAATTATTCTTGGATCCAGCTTGTATTGCAGATGCTCAAGGCTTGGCAGGTTCAATCTGGATTTGGGCAACTGGAAAAAAAGATGAGGAATCAAGGGGATGTCTGATATGCCTTTATTACAGGTACTGGGGCATTCAGTGTTCACGCTTGCTTGCTCCCACCAATGGAGGTCCCACCCTCCCTATATACTATGCACAGACAAAGTTGGCTGCTTTCCAAAATATGACATCATAAGTTATATAATTATGAGTTCTCTGCTCATACGGGCCTCTAATTATTATTGCTAAGCTGGTCATGACTGGACATATGGGTGAGGGAGCCTGATTGACTCCATTTTCCTCAAAGAGCCTTACCATTTTCCTGGTTCCCTCACTAATTAAAGAGTTCCTTGAACACCTTTATCCTATATGGGTACACAAACTATATTTTTAACTTTTTGAGAGTGATACATTGACACTCTGAAATATTAAGAACCTCCTGTGTAGAGCGTTGTGTGAAAGCCTTGGGGTAACCTTCCCTTCAGTTCCTTACCCTCACCTTGGAGACAATCAAGCAAGGATAGGATGCATCCTAAACTTAAGTGCTATTTAGAAAAGAAGCAAAGCAAGTTAGACGTTCTTCAGAAACCAGTAAAAGGACAAGAGCAGTTCTATAAAACATAACTCATAACTCCTGGGGTCCTCTGACATCTTAGTCTATATGTTCCTCTGTTATACCAAACTTATAGCTGCAAGGGCTGACAGACACTCAAGAGGGGCGCTTTTAAGAATGAGACCCAATATATAACCCCTCTTTTCATATCCAGAGCACATCTATACACAGAAGCACATAAGTCAAGGGCTTATGTGTTTCTTTATAAAGAGGGAAGCGTAATATAATCCACAGTGGGTTCAGAGATGCATTCATTTACAACTTTAGCCACTCGCACGTACAATTAATACCTTATTTCATTCAAAAAGTGTTTGTGAATGCCTTCTTAATGTCAGGTGCCAATCTAAGTTCTGGGGTTTCAAGGCAGATGTGGGTGAAGAATTGAGCAATTAAATAGAGAATTAAAAGTCAGCAGAGGTTAGGTGGAGAAGGTCCTTACCCACATTCTGCAGATGACCAACAGGATGACTTCTCAGGATGAATTTAAAAAATAAAAAAATACTGAAGACTGAGGCAAAAATGAAAAACACATGCCAAGAACATAAACAGAGAGAGGGCACTGACATGTTTACTGTGGGAAGTCAGGTGTGGGAGAGGCATATTTCAGAAAGATGTTGGTGAGAAAGGAACAGAAGACAGATTATAAAGGGTCTTGAAAATCCTCTTTAAAACTTTGTTTTGATATTTTCTAAATAGTGTTTTTAACTAGACTTTAGCTAGTGTATCATGGTCAGTCAGCACTGCAAGGAAGTATTTTAGAGTGTTTTAATCTGAAAGAAAGAGAAACCTTCATTTACTTTTACCTTTCCCCCTCTTACTTTCATGAACTTCACACTTTTATTGGAAATATAGACATGAACTTGACCCTCAGGATTGGGCAATATGATCTACATACCCAAAATAAACTATGTGATGATAGAAACAGATATTAACCAAGTCATAAATTACTTTGCATGGGAAATAAGCCAGAGTTTGAGTTTATAACACAGTGAATTAGGGAGAGACTTGAAATGGGCAGAAATTATGGTCAGCACATTTAATGGAGAGGTGGATGCAACCAGGAAAGGATTTTTAGAACATATATATTAATAACTTTTAAAAAGCAATGTTAAACATTTTAATATTTTTAAAGCAATTTTTTTTTCCTAAGCAACAGGAACAAGTAACTATAAAATTACATACCACATATATTAAGGTGCACAATTTATAAATGTTTAAAAAGCTTTACTTTAAAATATCTCTTCTTAACAAAACAGCCCTCTAACAATGATTTAGAAGAAATCTACTTGTAAGAAATGTATGAAAGTACCCGAGTATAACACCTCACATGTAATTGTAAATTTGTAACACTAAATGTATTAGTTTTTTGATATCACTTTTTTCAGATTATATTTAATATGCTCTTTTTTTTTAATTTTTGGTTTCTTTTTTAATTGGGAGGTTTTTTTTTTTAACCAGTTAGAAGGACTAACTGCAATTGATTTCTTTGAATACTATTTTGTTGTTAGATAATAACTGAGTCTCATCTCAAAATAAATCCCCTAGGACCCTTTAATTGAAACATTCGTTCTATTCTACTCTCACTACAGAGAAATAACCTTTTTACCTGTGCTGTCTTCACCTGCCCAGCAAGCATTGCAAGTGAAATGAAGTGAAGGAGAAGACATTTTAGATTTCCCTTAATTAATTCCCTAATCTACTGCTGTTTGTGTTGAGAAAAATCAATCACAGACCAGCTACAGAAGAGAAAAAATAGTTCAGTATGAAATTTTAGTTAATTTAAGAACTGAGCTAACTACTGCAAAGACCCAAAACCATATTTACGCTAGAATTATAAATTTCTTTAGAGTCCTATCTGTTTTTTGCATTCTCAGCTATCTTGGTGGTATATTGTTGAATGTTATAGAAACAAATCATTTTTACTTGGATTTTATGAGTAATTAAACAATGCATGATATTAAATTTTCTAATTATATTGTGTTTTTTATGTAAGCAGGATAATGCTCTGAATTCTATTATTTATCAATCAATTAATACATATGTAAAATATAGGTATAGTATATATTTACATGTAAATATATAAATTTATATGTCTATATATAGAGAAAGAGATAAACAGTAAGGAACATCGTGCAGTTCACTAAAAAGTTTGCAATGAAGCTAAGAAACAAATGGACTTTGAACTTTAAAATTTTCTTATTGATAAGGAAGAAAATCCCAGGATTTTTTTCCCCATAAAATGGAAATAAAACAGCTTAGCATAAGTGAGACTAGGAGCCTACCTAGTTCACCTAGACTTTAGGGAAGAAATGATAATAGAGCTTGTTTTAAAGATGGGCAAAGTTTTCAAGAGTGGAGAAAAGAAATCTTCTCTCTGATTAGTGGCTGAGGGAAGAAATTTGAGCTAAAGCAAATGAATAAAAAGCCCCAATAAAGGGTTAAGGAGTTCATGCTCACTGTTAGAGGCAAGAGGAAAAATTCAAAAGTCTTGTGTAAGAATGTGAGTTAGAAGCACTGAAGTCGTCGTCGTCGGCAGCCGTCCGTCTCGAGAGACGATGGTGTAGCTTCTTAAGAGTCTATCTGCACCGCCGAGAATGGCTGTGCAGTCCGACTCGGGAGTGACATGGTATCTGTCTCCTCCCGTGTTGAATCGACATCTTGCGATGACGCTGAAGCTACAGAGCCTGGGCAGGGTAATATGGAGGGTCTGCTGTTGCCCATGCAGCAGACCCCCCCTCTCTTCGCAGCTGAAGGGTCCAAGGGAAAGACGGAGTCAATACAGCTTGGCTTCAGGTGCGTCGCAGGAGTTGCCGGTGTTGACTACAACGTCAAACCGCCTTAGGGACTCCGGCTCCAGATTTTCTGTCGGGGTTTACTCCCTTAGCCTTTCCCCTGAAGAGGTATGCTGCAAGGCAGCGGAGGTTTTTTGGAGTCAGAGTTTTCCTTCTCTGAAGTATGAAATGCTTATTTAACTACCACTGCACTCAAGGGTGGAATTATGTGCTGTCAGTGGAAGGTAAAAAAAAAAGTTGAGCTGATAAAGGTATTGTGGAGGACAATGAGGAAGATGTGGTTTGAGGAGTCTGAAAGTCTGGATTGTTGATCATTATATGTCTAAGTGCTAATCCAGGGCCTGACACAGTATGGAAAGTAAGCAGGTTTGGGGGGTTCCAAGATGGCTGCAGAGTGGATGGAAGCTCCGTCCACTTGCTCTTATCCCTGGACTGGTCCTACAGGTAAAATACAGAGCAATCAACCTGAAAAGTCAGTTGAGTGTATGTGAGAGTGTGTATGAATGAGTGTGTATGTAGGCAAGTGTGCAATTTTGCAAGTGTCTGTCCACTTGTGTGGATGCTTGGAAGCAGGAGGTCAGGGCTCTCTTTTAAGAGCCACCGCCATTGCCATTTGGCCCAGTAATTCTGGCTGCACAGGTTTGGAATGCGTGCATTTTGTGATATTTACAAAATTCTTCTCAGAAGGAAGCTGCCAAAGCAGCCGCACCTTGGCTCCCAGCCCCACTGCTGTGCTCTCTGCACTGGGCTGAGTCATGTGCCCCAACCAGGAGCTGGGGGTCCAGGGACTGCAGTATTTGCCAGAGAGGTGATTGTCACCTTCCAGGCCCTGGGCACTGCTGGAACCATGAGTAGGACAGAGTCTAACAGAGGATGCTGCCAACTAGCCAAGAAACCAGGAGTGCCTAGGGTGAAGAGAAGTTGCTGGGGTGGTGCTGGCTGAGGAGGCTGTGGTGAGAGCTAAGCAGCAGAAGTCTGAGGCTGAGACTCAACAGAGGTAGTGGCAGGAGCACCAGCCATTGTTTGTTATAGTTTTGCTGCTGGACTCTTCCCTCTCTTCCTCTACCCCATCAGGATGATATGAGACTTGAAAGATGATGCCTACAGGATATATTCTACTGATGTGAGAGAGAGAGAGATAAGTGTCAGTGTGAGAAAGAAACATCAATCAGTTGCCTCCTGTCCATGCCTGACTTGGGATCCCACCCACATCTAGAAGCCCTCTTAAGACAGAAAGGGATCCTATGGTAACTTGGGATGTTTACTGACATACCCCTGGAACCAGTGCTAATAAAAGCCATCTTTGCAGAGTAGCTTGTCCCACCTCAGGAGCAGCCAAGCCCAGAGAAATCAGCCACAAACTGTAGATTGTTTGTAGCTTTGAAAAGGCTACCAAGGGCCAGCCATGGACAGTACCTGACATTGGCAGTACCTGGACAATACCTGACTCAGTCATCAGAGTGGCATCCAAAGAGACAAACCAGTGGGCAAGCACCAAAATATATTGAGAACAATCCACTTGGTTTTTTTTCCATTATTTTTGCTATTTTTTCATAGCCTTTTCATTATTTTAATCTATTTTTACTTTTTCTTTTCCTTTTGTGCTCTATTTTTCCTTTCATATCTCCTATTTTACTCTTACATTTGATTACTCCATTGTTCTGTTCTTCTATTTTTAAAAATTTTGTTACTTTTTCTGTGTTCCTCCTCCCTGTTTTCCTCCTTCAATGCATTACTAGTATTAGTTCTATTCCCCTTTCTCCTTTCATAATTACTTTACTTTCCTTTGGCCTCCTTATATTCTTTTTCCATTTCCCCTTTCTCTACTATTCCATTTCTCTTTCCACTTTTATTATTCTTTGCTCTTATTGTTGATATTGCTGTTGTGGTTGGGGGAAATGCTTGCTTGTTTTTGTGTTGTGTAGCTTTGTTCTGTCAGCACCTATACAAAGTGTACAGGACATGGTAAGTGTTGAGCCTCCTAGTCATCCCTCCAGGGGGATTTCACACCTACAAATGAGCCAATAAAAATAAAGTCTCAAATATGACAGAAGAGTCCATGTAACCCCCACAAAGGATATTCTTAGAGCATCCACATCAGGAGATCAAGGATTCTGCACCACTGGATACCACAGGATTCTTAATACATAAGACCATTATAAAAGAGTCAAAGCATATCAATCTAATACACAGAAACAAACACAAGGAGCAACTAAAATGGGGAGACAAAGAAACAACCCCTAAGTGAAAAAACAAGAGGAATCTTAAGAAAAGGGTTGAATAAAATTGAAGCAAACAATTTATCCAACATAGAGTTCAAATTAATGGTTATAAGAATGCCCTAAGAACTTAGTGAAAATGGCAAGAAACTTTGTGGGAACTACATTAGCATAAAAGAGGACATAGAAACCTTATAAAAGAATCAACTAGAAGTGAAGAATGCAATATCTGAAATAAAGAATACACTAGAAGGAATTAAAAGCAGGCTAGTGACTTCCAGTCAAGAAGGCAGCGTAGGCAGACATGGCTTGCCTCTTTACACAACCACATCAAAATTACAACTAAAATATAAAACAACCTACACTCAGAACCATCAGAAATTAAGTTGAATGGAAATCTGACCACTATGGAATTAAAGAAATGACATCCATCCAGGTTGGTAGGAGGAGTACAAACATGGATAGGCTGGCCCCACACCCATGTGTGGTGGATAAAGACTCAGGAGGGATATCTCAGGAACAAGGATCACAGCTACTCATCAAGCCCCCAAGCCCAGGTTTCCAAAGCCATGAAGATAAATTCCCATAACTTCTGTCTGAAAAACCAGCAGGGATTCAGTTGATAAAAGAAACTGCTGGAATACTAGGCAGTTTCTCTTAAGGAATGCACATATGGACTCACCTATTCAGACTCACTCCCTCTAAGCTTCAGCACCAGGCTAGCAGCTTGAAAGACACCAGTAGCATACTGAGAGAAACTGAAATGTCTGGCATCAAGGCACTTCAGTTGTCCCTTTTCTAAACCCTCCAACTACAGAACCACAGAGTAGGCAAGGTGGTATCATATCTGAGACTTCATCAACCTGGCTAACACTGTTTGACCTACCTTAGGGATCCTCAGCGATTTTGTCCCACCCAAATTATGGGCCCACCCAAGCTGTTTTTCCATATGAATAGTTGGTCTTTGCTCATGCTGCACTATTACCTAAATTAATTCAAACAAGCAACAGCTGGTCTCAGCGAACCCCAGGCCCACCTCTAGCAACAGCCAGCCTAGACTCACAGCCTGGCTACTTCTGGGAATCTCTAAGCAAAGCAAAAGTATCAGTCACCTCAGTTTGCTTAATAGCTCAGAGAAGGTAGCCACTGGCAAAATACAGTTGGGGCTCACCTTGGCCTGCACCATCCAAGAAACAACAGAGCCAGTGCACCCAGTGTTCAGCTATAAACCACATTGGAGCGCCATCACCCTGCCCCTGTACAACTGATCTTCCACGGAGGATGGAGGTTGGTAGTAAGTGGTATCAGATAATCCTTGTAGCTGACTGGCCTGTGTAAATCCCTCCCATTGATCTGCCAACAGCATCCAAGGCTCAACTACAAGAGGAAGGTGTATTCAGCTCACACAAAGGGCTCAACTTAAGTACTCAGTTTGGGTGATAGGGCAGGCTGTGCCACTGGACCTTACAGAAGATCTACATTAGTCTACACCATCAAGACACAGAGTCAAAGAAGCTCTACTGAATAATAGAAACAGTGGGACTGCCAAAACAAGCAGACAAAGACACATGACCCAAATGAAAGGACAGATCAAAACTCTAAAAAAGAGCTAAATGAAATGGAAAAAAACAATGTATCAGATGCAGAGTTCAAAACACTGGTTATAAGGATGCTCAAGAACTTAGTGAAGACTTCAACAGCATTAAAAAGATTCAGTCAGAATGGCCATCATCAACAAATCAACAAACAAGGGCTGGTGAGGATGTGGAGAAAAGGCAATCCTAGTGCACTTTTTGTGGGAATGCAGACTGGTGCAGCCACTATGGGAAATAGTATGGAGTTTCCTCAAAAAACTAAAAATGGAACTGCCTTTTGAACCAGTGATTCCATTGCTAGGGTTCTACCTGAAGAATCCTGAAACCTTAATTCAAAAGAGCTTATGCACCCCTATGTTCATAGCAGCTCTATTTACAATAGCCAAGTGCTGGAAACAACCTAAGTGCCCATCTGTAGATGAGTGAATAAAAAAAACTGTGGTATATTTACACAATGAAATACTATGCAGCAGAAAAAAAAGGAGTTCCTGAGGTAACATGGATGGAATTACAGAGAATTATGCTTAACAAAATAAGCCAGGCAATGAAAGCAAAATACGATATGATATCACCTAATAAAGGAAACTAATGAACAACACAAACAAATGGGAAAACTGAACCAGAGGCGTGTAAACAAGGAACAGGCTAACAGTGACAAGGGCGAAGGGAGGGAGGGAGAGAAGGGTGCTAAGAAGGGGAAGGGTTTAGTAAAGGAACTAGTATAAATAACCCATGGACATGTACAATGAGATGAGAATTGACTGTGGGAGAAGGGGTAGGTTGGGTGGGGGGTGCAGTGAGAGAAAAAGTGTGACAACTGTAATAAAAAAAACAATAAATAAACCAAAAATTTTTAAAAAAGAAGATCTAGTCAGAAACGAAGGACACACTAATTGATATAAAGAGCAATTTACAGGGAAACAACAGTAGAATGGATGAAGCCAAGATTTAAATCAATAATTTGGAACTTAATTAAGAAAAAACAAAAAACTATCAGGACAACAAGAAGAAAAAAGAATCCAAAAAAGTGAGGATAGTATAAGCAGCCTCTGGGACAACTGCAAGAAGTCCAACATTCACTTCATAAGAGTGCCAGAAGGAGAAGAGAAAGAGCAAAAAAATAGAAACCTATTTGAAAAAACAATGAAAGAAAACTCCCCTAATTTGGTGTAGAAATAGGCATGCAAGTCCAGAAAGCATAGAGTCCCAAACAAGATGAATGCAAAGAGGCCCCCTCCAAGACACATCATAATTAAAATGTCAATGATTAAAGATAAAGAGAGAATCTTAAAAGCAGAAAGAGAAAAGCAGTTATTTACCTACAAAGACATTCCCATAAGAGTTTCAGCTTATTTCTCAACAGAAACACTACAGGTAAAAGGGATTGGCATAAAATATTTTGGGTAATGAAAAGCAAAAACCTGCAAACAAGACTACTCTATCCAGAAAGGCTCTCATTTAAAATGAAAAACAAAATAAAGAGTTTCTCAGATGAAAAAAAAAGACTAAGACAGTACAATTCCACCAAACCAGCATTGCAAGAGATCCTAAAGGGACTACTTTAAGAAGAAGAAGAAGAAAGAGAGGAACACATGTATAAAGGGAAAAATGGTAAAGAATAATTATCTATCAATAATAACTGTACATGCATATAATGAAATGCTCCATGCAAAATACATAAGGTAGTTGAATGGATAAGAAAACACAACCTGCATATATGCTGTCTACAAAACCACCTCAGAACAAAATATTTACACAGGCTGAAAGTGAAGGGATGGAAAAACATACTGTATACATATGGACATGAAAAACAAACTGGGGTAACAATACTTATATCAGACAAAATAGGCTTCAAAACTAAGGCCATAACAAGAGACAAAGTCACTATATAAAACTTAAGGGAGCAGCCCAACAAGAAGATATAAACATAGTAAATATATATGCAGCCAACATAGGAGCACCTAAATATATAAAGAAAATCTTGGAGGACTTTAAGAGAGAGATCAGCAGCAATACAGTCATTGTAGGATATTTTAACACCCTACTTTTAACACATGGTCCTGATGTTCCAGCTAGCGAGGCGAAGAGCTGGAGCCTTCTTTCTTGTTTTTTGCTTGGAATTGCCTGATGCGAGTGTTTTGTGGTCCACTTTTCGAGAGACGCCTCTCTGATCCCCACGCACCCAGTGGGGCAGGCGAGCCATGGCGAGACGGCACCTAATTGGCTGGGGGCTGCCCAGCTTGAGGCGGGCGGTAGCTGTCCAGTGAGGTGCGATGACCTCTCCCACCGTCAGAGGAGACCCCTGGCGCTCGTTTCCTTTGCCAATCGGATGAGCTTATAACCGGTATCTGTCTCCTCCTGTGTTGAGTCGACATCTTGCGATGACGCTGGAGTGTCCTCTCCAGTGAAGCTACAAAGCCTGGGCAGGGTGATATGGAGGGCCAGCTGTTGCCCATGCAGCAGACCCCCCCTCTCTTCACAGCTGAAGGATCCAAGGGGAAAGACAGAGTCAATACAGCTTGGCTTCAGGTGCGCCGCAGGAGTTGCCGGTGTTGACTACAACGTCAAACCGCCTTAGGGACTCCGGCTCCGGATTTTCTGTCGGGGTTTACTCCCTTAGCCTTTCCCCTGAAGAGGTATGCTGCAAGGCAGCGGAGGTGTTTTGGAATCAGAGTTTTCCTTCTCTGATGTGCCCTGACTGGAAGATCGAACCAGCGACACTTAGCTCGAAGGCCGACGCTCAATCCACTGAGCCAAACCAGCCAAGCAAGGTACGTCACGCGCAGAGGCTGCGCGCAACGAGGAGGCGGTCCAGAAAAGATCGAGGCGGAAGCAGCGTCAACAGCAGCAACAACAGCCATCTGCCTTCACCTGTAACAAGTACGGCAGGGATTGTCACTCCCGAGTTGGACTGCACAGCCATTCTCGGTGGTGCAGATAGACTCTCAAGAAGCTACGCCATCGTCTCTCGAGACGGACGGCTGCCGCCGCCGACGACTTTTAACAATGAACAGATCTTCCAGACAAAAAAACAAACAAACAAACAAACAAAAAAAAAAAACAAGGGTATAGTAGCATTAAAAAATGACACACTAGATCAAATGGACTTAATTGATATTTACAGAAATGTCACCCCATAGAAGCAAAATTACATTCTTCTCAAATGAACACGGATTATTTTCAAAGATAGAGCACGTTGTAGGACACAAAATAAAACTTAAAAGTTTGAGTAAGTTGAAATCATATCATCTTCACAGATCTCAACAGCTTGAATAGAAAACGACCTCAAGAAAAAACTCAGAAACATTTAAATACATGGAGGCTGAATAACATGCTGTTAAATAAGAAATAGGTTAATAGCGAGATAAAAAAAGAAATATAAAAGTACCTGGAAACAAATAAAAATGAGCATAAAACACCCCAAAACATATGGGATAGAGTGAAAGCAGTCCTGAGAGGCCTACATAAAGAGGATAGAAAAATGTCAAAAAAGCAATATAACCATACACCTAAAAGAACTACAGGAACAACAACAAAGCCCAGAGCAAGTACGAGGAAAGAAATAATAAAGATCAGAGAAGACTTAAATGGCACAGAGACTAAAACAAACAAGCAAACAAACAAGCAAAAAACACAATTCAAAGAATCAATGAATCCAGGAGCTGGTTCTTTGAAAAGATACACAAAATTGACAAACCCTTAACCAGATTCATCAATCAAAAAAGAGTGAGAAGCCAAATACATAAAATCAGGAATAAAAGAAGAGAAGTAATAACAGATACCACACAAATACAAAGGATTGTAGGAAATTACTATGAACAACCTAGGTGAAATGCATAAATTTTTAGAAACATACAATCTTCCAAAATTGAATAAGGAATAAGCAGAAAACCTGAACAGACCAACAACAACTAGCGAAACTGAAGCAGTAATCAAAAACACCGAGCACACAAAAGCTCTGGACCAGATGGCTTAACTAAGTGAATTTTACCAAACATTCAAAGAAGAACTAACACCTATCCTTCTCAAACTTTTCCAAAATATACAAGAAAAGGGAAGACTTCCAAACTATTTTTTTACAAGGCTGGTATTATCTTAACCCCAAACCCAAGTAAAGATACAACAAAGAAAAAAATTACCAGGCCAATACCTCTGATGATTATACAGTAGATGCTAAAATTCTCAACAAAATATTAGCAAATCAGGTCCAGTAGTACATTAAATAGATCATTCACCATGATCAAGTGGGATTTATTCCAGGGATGCAAAGATGTTATAATACTTACAAATCAATAAATGTGATAAATAAAATGAATGAAATAAATAAAATGAATGAAAAACAAAAATCATATGACATATCAATAGATGCAGAAGAAGTATTTTATAAAAATCCAGCACCCATTTATGATAAAAACACTCAGCAAAGAGGGAGTAGTGGGAGCATACCTCAATATAACAAAGGCCATATATAAAAAACTAAAAATATTTCCCTTAAGACCAGGAACAAGACAAGGATGTCCACTTTCACCACTCCTATTCAACATAGTATTGGAAGTACTAGTCACAGCAATCAGACAAGAAGAAGAAATAAAAGGCATCTAAATTTGAAAGGAGGAAGCGTAACTGTCATTACTCCCAGATGACATGATAGTATGCATAGAAAACCCTACAGGCTCCACCAAAAAAACTGCTCATAATAAATGAATTCAGAAAAATCGTGTAATATCAAGTCAATATTAAAAAAATTATTGGCATTTTTGTACACTAACAGTGAACTATCAGAATGAAAGACTAAGAAAAAAATCTCACTTACTATAGCAACAAAAATAATTAAAAGTACCTAGGAGTAAATTAAGCCAAGAAAGCAAAAGACTTGTACTCAGAAAACTATAGAACACTGAAGAAAGAATTTGAGGAAGATACAAATAAATGGAATCATGTACCCTGTACATGGACTGGAAGCATTGACATCATTAAAATCTAAAATCTAAAGCAATCTATAGTTTCAACACAATTCCTATCAAAATAGCAATGCTACACTATATAGATCTAGATCAAATGTTTCAAAAATTTTGTGGAACCAAAAAGATCTCTAATAGTCTTGGCAATCTTTTTTTAAAATTTTTATTTAGTTATTAATCATTTTTATTTATTTTTTAATTGTTGTATTATTACAGTTGTCCCATTTTTCCCCTGTTGCTCTCCCCTGCCATGCCCACCTCTCCTCTCTCCTACTGTCAATCCCCACCCTGTTGTCCATGTCCATTGGTCCTTTATACTAGTTCCTTGACTAGACTCTTCCCCTTCTTTCCTCATTTCTCCTTCTCCCCTTCCCCTCTGGTCACTGTCAGTCTGTTCCTTGTTTTCATGCCTCTAGTTTCATTTTGCTTATTTGTTTTTTCTGTTGTTGTTGTTAATTAGGTTCCTGTATTAGGTGATAACATATGGTATTTGTCTTTTGCTGCCTGGCTTATTTCACTAAGCATAATACTCTCCTGTTCCATCCATGCTGTCACTAATAGTAGGAGTTGCTTCTTTCTTTCTGTTGTGTAGTATTACATTGTGCAAATGTACCACAATTTTTTTGATCCATTCATCCACTGATGGGCCCTTAGGCTGTTTCCAGTAGTTGGCTAACTAGCACTACTATGAACATAGGGGTGCATAAGTTCTTTTGAATTGGTGTTTCAGGATTCTTCAGGTATAATCCCAGCAGTGGAATCACTGGATCAAAAGGCAGATCCATTTTTAGTTCTTTGAGGAAATTCCATACTGTTTTCCAGAGCGACTGCAATGGTCTGAATTCCTACCAACAGTGCACTAGGGCTCACTTTTCTCCACACCCTCACCAGCACTTGTTTGTTGATTTGTTTATGAAGGCCATTCTGACAAGTGTGGTTTTAATTTGCATCTCTCTGATGGCTAGTGCTGTTGAGTGTACTGTCATGTGTCTATGGGCCCTCTGTATATCCTCCTTGGTGAATTGTCTATTCAGGTCCTTTGCCTAATTTTTAATTGGATTGTTTGTCTTCCTGGCATTGAGTCAAATAAGTTATTTATATATTTTGGAGATCAAACCATTGTCTGAGGTAATGTTGTAAAATATGTTTTTTCATATGATTGGTTCCCTTTTCATTTTGCTGATTTTTTTTTAGTTGAGCAGAAACTTTTTAGTTTGATGTAGTCCCATTTATTTATTCTTTCTTTTATTTCCTTTGCCTTGGGAGACATATCAGTGAAAATATCACTGCATGGGATATCATAAGCTTTGCTGCCTGTTTTCCTTTAGGACTTTTCTGGTTTCACTGCTTACATTTAAATCTTTTATCCATCTTGAGTTTATTCTGGAGTATGGTGTAAGTTTTTGGTCTTGGCAATCTTGAGAACAAAGTTGGAGGGATTATAATACCTGATATCAAACTGTACTAAAAGGCCATTGTAATCAAAACAGTCTGGTTGGCATAAGAATAGACACAAAGATCAATGGAACAGAATAGAAAGCCAAGAAATAAATACATGTCTTTATGTTCAGTTAATATTTGACAAAGGCACACAAACATAATGGAGTAAAGGCAATCTCTTCCATAAATGGTGCTTGGAGAACTTGACTGGTACATGCAAATAATGACACTAGACCACCATCTTACACCATACACCAGAATAAACTGAAAATAAATAAAAGACAAATATAATCTAGATACCATGAAAAATCCTAGTGAAAAACAGTAAATTTTCAAATATTTCTTTTTTTATTTTAAAGTATATTTAATTGATTATGTTGTTACACATGTCCCAATTTTTTCCCCTCTGCTCCCCTCCACCCAGTACCCTTCTTCCCTCTTGCAATCCCACCCACTTTAGTTCATGCCCATGGGTCATGCATATAAGTTCTTTGGCTTCATCCTTTCCTATATTATTCTTAACTTCCCCCTGTATATTTTGTACCTACCAATTATGCTTCTTAATTCCTGCACCATTTCCCTCTTTATCCTTTTTCCCCCTCCCAGCTAATAGCCCTCAAAATTATCCCCATACCTATGATTCTGTTTCTGTTCTGGTTGTTTTTATATTTTAGATTCAGTTGTTGATAGTTGTTTGTTCTCATTTTACTGTTCATAATTTTGATCTTCTTTTTCTTAAGTAAGTCCCTTTAACATTTCATATATAATAATAGCTTGGTGATGATGAGCTCCTTTAGCTTTACCTTGTCAGGGAAGTACTTTATCTGCCCTTCCATTCTAAATGATAGCTTTGCTGGATAGGGTAATCTTGGTTGTAGGTCTTTGGTTTTCATCACCTGAATACTTCTTACTAGTCCCTTCTTGTCTGCAAAATTTCTTTTGAGAAATCAGCTGATAGTCTTATAGGCTTCCCTTTCTTGGTAACTCTGCTTTTCTCTTGCTGCCTTTAAGATTCTTTCTTTATCTTGAACCTTTGGCATTTTAATGATGATGTGTCTTGGTGTGGTCCTTTCTGGATCTAGCTTGTTGGGGACTACCTGTGCTTCCTGAACTTGTATGCCTATTTCCTTCTCCAAATTTGTAGTTTTCCTTTGTTGTTTTCTCACATAAGTTTTCAGTTTCTTGCTCTTCCTCTTCTCCTTCTGGCACCCATAAGGTTTGGATGTTGGCATGTTTAAAGTTGTCCCTGAGGTTCCTAAGCTTCTCCTCAATTTTTTCAATTCTCATTTGCTCATTCTGTACTGGTGACTGTTTTTTTCTTCCTTATGTTACAAATCATTGATTTGGACCTTGGTTTCCTTCCTTTCACCATTGGTTTTGTGTGGATTTTTCTTTGTTTCATTTAGCATAGCCTTCACTTCTTCCCTTATTCATCTGCCATACTTAAGCATATCTATAAAGCCTTTGACCATCTTTACCACCAGTGTTTTGAATTCTGCATCTGTTAGGTTGTCTATCTTCATTTGTTAGGTTGGGTATCTCCTCTTTGCTTAGTTCTCCCACTGGAACTTTGATCCGTTACCCCTTTTGGGCCATACTTCTCTGTCTCCAGATCTTGACAGGCTCCTGTGTTTGTTTGCCTCTGTGTCTTAGGTAGAGCTGTCACTCCTGTTACATTGTAAGGGGCGGGGTGCTAGGTATTCATCAGTACAGGGCCACCTGTTTCACCATGTTGTAGCGCTGTGTTGGAGGGAGGGGGTCTCAGAGGGAACAATGCTACCTGCTTAGCACTCACCCCTTTTTTAGGCACTTCTCCCACTTTGTATGGGACTGGCGCCTCCCCAGCTGCCACCCGAGCTGTCTCGCCCAAAGTGGGTGGGTCTGTGGTTGTTCCAGGAACCTGGGGGCCCCTTAAACAAGTGGACTACACTGAGAGACCTGCAGTCTCTTCCTCTGCCCCAGCCCCCACTGGCCTGCACAGTCAGAAGCAATGAAGCTTTATTTTCCCTGGTGCTGGAAACATGAGCTGCGTGGTCTGGTCTGGTGCTGGGAGTGTTTCCCAGGTGTCTCTCCTGACTTTTTAAAACACGTGAATGCCATTTCTGCTGGCCTGCTGCTGCCACCACTGCTGTTGCAACCACACTGTGTTCTCTCTGCCCCTTCTACCTGTCTGGATGAGTATTTCTTTATATTTTTGTTTGTTGGACTTCCATGCAGCTCAGCTTTCTGGGACTTCTGGTTGTCTTTAGTTTTGAAGTAGTTGTATTCCTTCTTAGTTGTGGAGGGAGATGCAGCATGTCTGTCTAGGTCTCCATCTTGGCTGCAAGTCCCAGATATTTCACATAGCAATATTCTTCCAGTAAATCCTCCAGGGTAAGGGAAATAAAATAAAAAATAAACAATTGGGACTACATCAAATTAGAAAGCTTCTGCACACCTAAAAATAATTATTAGCAAAATGAAAAGGAAACAGACTATATGGAAGAACATATTTGCCAAAGATACAACAAATAAGGATTTAATCTCCAAAATATATAAAGTACACAGAATAGTCATTACCAGGAAGACAAACAATCCAATTAAATAATTGGCAAAGAACCTGAACAAACACCTCTTCAAGGAAAACATACAGGTGGCTCATAGACATATGAAAAGATGCTCAACATTGCTAGCCATCAGGAGGTGCAAATTAATACCACAATGAGATATTACCTCACACCTCTCAGAATGGTCATTATTAATAAATTAATAAACAACATGGATGGAACTAGAGAGAATTATGCTTAGCCAAATAAATCAGTCAATGAAAGACAAATGCCATATGATATCACCTAATATAGGAAACTAATAAACAATACAAACAAACAAGAAAAATTGAACCAGAGGCATGTAAACAAGGAACAGACTAACAGTGACAGGGTGGAGGAGGGAGGGAGAGAAAGAGGATAAGAAGGGGAAGGGTCTAGTCAAGGAGCTAGTATAAATGGCCCATGAGCATGGACAACAGGGTGTGAACTGACTGTGGGAGAAGGGGTGGGCAGGATGGGGGGAAGCAATGGGGAAAAATGTGGGACAACGATAATAAAAATAAATGAATGAATGAATAAATAAATAAATAAATATAACAACATCATTGTGCTGGTGAGGATGTGGAGAAAAGGAAGCCTTAGTGCACTGTTGATAGGAATGCAGAATGGTGCAGCCACTGTGGAAAAGAGTATAGAGTTTCCTCAAAAGGCTAAAAATAGAACTACCTTTTGACTCAATGATTACACTGCTAGGAATATATCCTAATAATCCCAAACACCAATTCAGAATAGCTGATGTACCTCTTTGTTCATAATAATGCTATTTGCAATAGCCAAGATTTAGAAACAGCCTAGATGGCCATCAGTAGATAAATCTATTAAAATACCATGGTATAATTACACAATGGAATACTATGCAGTAGAAAAAAAGAAGGAATTTCTACCTTTTGACAGCATGGATGGACCTGGAGACTGTTATTGTAAGTGAAATAAGTCAGTCAGTGAAAGACAAGCATCATATGATCTCACTTATAAGATGAATATAAAGAACAAAATAATCTATGAGCAAAATAGAACCAGAAACATGTAATCATGGAATAGACTGGCAGCTGTAAAAAGGGAAAGGGGGGTGGAGACTAATTAAAATAAGGTGAATGGATTAGTCAAATAACATACATGAAGAACCCTTGTACATGGTCAACAGTGTAGGGACTAACTATAAAAGTGGGAAGCAGGCTTGGGTGGAGGGGGGAAAGGGGGAAAAATGGAATATCTGTAATAGCATAAACAAAAACAAAAAAAAACAAGAGCTTTAACTGTCAAATTCCATTCTGTCAAACCACTTATTTCAATCAGAGTTTTCCATTTGCAAACCAGGAGGGAGCTCTCACTAAACATGGGATCTTCTGGCACTTATAACTTGCAAGTCTAGCCTCCAGAACTCTGTGAAATAAATGATTGGTGTTTAAGCCCCCTCTCCCAAAAGTAAATAGTGTGGCTGAATGAAAAGAATGATGAAACTGAAGGTCACCCCAATATTTTTACCTTAGGAAACTGAAAAGGATAATTATGTCATTTAGAGGAAAAGAGCTATGGGACATGAAGCTGGTTTGGGGGTAATATAATTATTTAAAGTGAAGCATTCTATCCATGAGAAACTATTCAGCAAGCCATGTAGTAAGAAAAAAATTTAGGACTATAGAGAAAGGATTTGATAATATTTTGCATAAAGGCAATAGGTGAAGTCTTGGGGTTAGATGATATATTCAATGAAGAGAGAATAGAAAGTACAAATTTAGATATAAATGTAATGCAACTACTATTTATGCTCATACTGCACACCATGATCTCATAATTATTAATATAATCTTGTGATATAGGCTTAAAAACCTCACACCCAGTGGAAGAGAAATCTGGGGGTGAAAATTGTAGTGTAGTCTGTTGAGGGTCACAGTGTTTGAAAACAGTACAACCAAGAAGAGTTTCCTGTCCCTTCAGGCACAGAAGCTTCAGAGCAGAGGCCCAAGGGGTAGATATCAGAAACAACATAAAGTGGACAATTGTCATTGAGAATTTCAAATGCATACAATAGTTGTTTTGGCTGATTTTGACTTCAAAATCTGACCATACTTTATATTGTTCTTCTTCCTGTCCTTTTCTCTGCTAAATTCTCCTGTTATGGTAGGAACTTTCTCTGTATTTTTAGTCACTAGCTTAGATATCTCATATTTCAGTTCAAACATGAGTCATTGAAATGACTTTTAAGGTAAAATGTAAGTCTTTCTTCAGCAAGAGGTCTATTTATATATTTTTTGGTAAAAATAATTAAGGGCTATACATGCTATCCACAGGAAGAAAGCATATATGTACTGAATTACACTTAAAGCTATCTATACATTGTCTTTTTTAAGTCTTTTACTCATTACTATTATTTAACAATGAAGAAATGAGGTGAGTCCTAGTTCAAGTGTATAGCAGTATATTTACTAAGATTAGCAAAATGGATTTAATAAGGGATCACATTCTCACATGCACAGAGAGTTACTAAGAAGAATCTCTAATGGTCCCTTTAAAGAGGTGAGAGCCTGAAATCAAGATGGAAAGCATGGTTTGGAGAAAGCCTTGACTAGTTCAGGAAAGGAATAATTTAAATTCAAACAAGCTTTCTGTCTCATAATGCAACTACTAGGCCCAGATATTTGTTCTTCTATCAAATAGACTTTAAGTATCACCATAACATTTTTATAATAGTTCATTGAACTGATATATCAGTTTAACTCAGATGGGGAAACTGAGACCTAGAAAATAGGTTGATTTTTCAAAATAATTACTTCATTCCCCCCCACATTTCTCTCCTTCCCAAATTATAAACATGTTTATGACAGAAAACTTTGTTTCATTTTTGAATCTCCAGTTGCCTTAGCATAGAATCTGAGAGATAGTGCTATAAAATATTTGTTTAATGGATGCATGGATGAGTCAAAAATCATGGTAAAGTTCAAAGAATGTTAAGCTAAATAATAATTAAGTCTCCTTTACCTTTTATACTTCCCCAAAATTTACCTTTTATCCTATGACAAAGCTCACGTGGTCTGTGATTCTCTTCTCTCCATCACCCCTCCCAACATACTAAACAAAAATTAAGTTGACAGATAAAATTATTCACAGATAAAACAAGTCTAAAATTTGACTCAAATGACCATCTAGGTAGAATAAATTAGGAAAAAATAGTAAAATCATATAATTGTGGAACAACATAGATTATTCTGCAGACTACAATAGTATCCTTTTACCATGTTGTAGCTGTTGGTAATTATCAAAACATTGTTTCTCAAACTGTGACTGAGACCTATTAATGTCTTAAAAAATCAACTTCTAGTTGGAATGGACATTTTAAAAAGTGATAGAACAGTGAAGTGAAGAAGTGAAGGAAGAAAATTCATAAAATTTTGGATACGCATATGTATATAGTAAATATGTCATGATCACATGGGTTCATTAAAAAAGTTTGAAAAACACAGATGTAAATAAGTGCTAAAATAGATTACACATTTAGAGTTAGGAGACCTAATTTTTTTCTAGGCTTAGAGAAAAGGCACAAGATTTTCATACCTAATCATCTTTGGCAGACCACATTAAGTTCTGATAAGTTATTCGCAGACAAGTTTTGTCAAGTCATTGATGTAGCGTGACTACAGGCATAGCCTCACTATAGAAAAAGCAATGCTTTATGTGTGTGTGTGTGTGTGTGTGTGTGCACGTGCACGCGTGTGTGTGTGCATGTGTTTAAATACTGTAAAACACCACTAGTTGCAGGAAAGGTCAGACTAATTCAGTTCTGTAGCAGAAAAGCTTGTTCAAGAACACATTGAAAGAAAAGCATTTTCATTATTATCTCACCCCTTGGCTCTCAGCTGTCAGGGAAAGGCTTACAACACTTGTTAAGTGCTTCACAGAATAACTTGGAAGCAACTGTAAAAAGCACACATTGTTTGAATGGAAATCATGACTAGAATGGATTAAGAATAATTTATTAACCTTCCCTGCAAAAAATTATTTTTCATTTTCTTAGAAAGCCCATTTTCATAAAATTTGCTATTAAATGCTATGTCTGTGTTTCATTTATAATTTTTTAATTTATACTAATAGTATTTCATTAGCTCCTATATGCATGCATGCATTTATTCATTCATTCATTCAGTGTAATTGAATTTTGACAATATTCCAGGTTATGCACTAAATTCCAGGAAATAAGAAGACGTAGTTTCCACCTTTAGGAAGTTTGCAGTTTAGTGGGGGAGAAAGAGGAGTAGATGGACCTGTGTGATGAGTGTCTTGAAAATGTGCTCTAGAAATATGGAGGGGGACATTAAGATCATACCAGCTATCAAAGAGAACTACTGTGAAAAAGTAATATTTGAGCTGAAAATTCAAGGTTGAAGAGTTTCTAACCATGTGTACAAGGGGATAGTCAATGGGGTCGAAGGTGTTGAAATGACCAAGGGAAGATCAAGGATCAGACCGTTTGGAATATATCTTGCCCAAAAAGTAGCCCCCATAACATACTATTGCAATAGCCTGTCTTCTGGTTTCCATGACTTCAGTTTCTTACCCTATAGTTTATCCTGCACTCTACAATCAATATAAGATTTGGAAGCTTTTGTTATAATATAATTTTTCTCAGCGAGGAAAGAGAAATATTATTCTAACAGCTAACTAAGATCCTTTCTGATTAGCCTCATGTCTCTGTCTAACCTTCATTGCTGTGTTCATATGAATTATATGTGTTACTGAAGCTGGTTCATTGACTACCCCTACTTCTATTTTTTCATGATTTCCAATTATTTATCTCAACCCTTGCATCAGAGAAAGTGAAGAATATTAAACATGTCAATTTTTTACTCACTTCATAGCTAAATTTTTGGTTGTATCTATGTTCCTTCCTTCTTGTTTGAGGGGAAAGATTTTTTTCCCTGATTTTTATTATATGTGTTCCTTATGGACTTTTCCTCTCTTCTCCCTCTCTCCTCTCTTCTCTGTCATCTCTCTCCCTCCCTCCCTATATTTTACTAGGTGATTTCATCCATATGTGTAGCTTCAATTACTAAATAATGACTGATGACTCTAAAAGCAATGTCTAACTAAGATTCATCACCAATTATCTCAAACTGTATTTCCAGCTGCCCATCAGATACACTACCTGATTTTAAGAAACATGTCTAAGACTGGAATCAGTCTTTCTTTTCAGCTTAAAAAATATAGTTTTACTTACACCATACACCAGAATAAACTCAAAATGAATCAAAGACTTAAATGTAAGCTGTGATACCATAGAAGTCCTAGAGGGAAAAATAGGCAGGAAAGTTTCAGATATCCTACATAGCAACATTTTCACTGATATATCTCCTAAGGCAAGAGAAATAAAGGAAAGAATAAACAAATGGGACTACATCAAACTAAAAAGTTTCTGCTCACCTAAAGAAAACATCAGCAAGATGAAAAGGAAACCAATGATATGGGAAAATATATTTGCCAATGACATCTCAGACAAGGGATTGATCTCCAGAATATATAAAGAACTCATATGACTCAACACCAAGAAGAGAGACAACCCAATTAAAAAATGAGCAAAGGACCTGAACAAACACTTCTCTAAAGAGAACATACAGAGGGCCCATAGACATATGAAAGAATGCTCAACATCACTAGCCATCAGAGAGATGCAAATAAAAACCACAATGAGATACCACCTCACACCAGTCAGAATGGCCGTCATCAACAAATCAACAAACAACTTGTGCTGGAGAGGATGCGGAGAAATGGGAACCCTGGTGCATTGCTGGTCGGAATGCAGACTGGTGCAGACACTATGGAAAACAGTTTGGAATTTCCTCAAAAAACTAAAAATGGAACTGCCTTTTTAACCAGAAATTTCATTGCTAGGATTATATCCGAAAAATCCTGAAACACCAATTCAAAAGAACCTATGCACTCCAATGTTCATAGCAGCACTACTTACAATAGCCAAGTGCTGGAAACAACCTAAATGCCCATCTGTAGATGAGTGGATCAAAAAACTGTGGTACATTTACACAATGGAGTACTATGTAGGAAAAAGAAAGAAGAAACTACTACCATTTGCAACAACATGGATGGAACTAGAGAGAATTATGCTTAGCAAAATAAGCCAGGAAACGAAAGAAAAATACCTTATGCTGTCACCTATTACAGGAAACTAACGAACAACACAAACAAAGGAGCAAAATTGGACCAGAGCTATGTAAACAAGAAGTAGACTAACAGTAACAAGCGGGGAAGTTGGAGGGAGAGGAGGGGTAGGAAAGGGAAGGGTCTAGTCAAAGAACATGTATAAATGACCCACGGACATGGGCAACTGAGTGGGAACTGAATGTGGGGGAAGAGAGGGGCAGGGTGCAGGGAAGCAAGAGGGGGGAAAAAGTGAGACAACAGTAATGGAAAAACAAACAAAAAATATTTAGTGGGGGAAAAATGAAAATATGAAGAATGAAAATGCGAGTTCAGTGAATATTAGGACAAAGATTTTCCTTCATGTTGTATATTTTTCTCCCTATCTGATCCCTCCAGAGTTTGGCATTCTAAAGAAGTAAGTAATGACATAAGTTTCTTTGCATAAAACTAATAAGACCAGTTGTTAATAGAGGTTCCTTTTTTTTTTTTTTTTTTTTGACCAAGTCTTTGACTGGAATGTCAAGCCTAAAGGAGACATGCTTGGGCTCAGGTTGTTACCAAAAAGCCCTGAGGAACTGGAAATGACTTTCAAAGGTAATAAAAGCCCACGAGATAAAAGGCCTGGTACTATGGTGGGTTGTGTGGTCCACAGCAATCTTTCCAGGGAAGGAGCGAAGGTTGTTTTCCTGAAAGATGGCTAGAAGGGACCTTAAGGCACAATGAAAAACCAGAAAAACTTGGAAAATATAGGTGTGTACAGGCAAGGATGAATGTCAGGTATGTGGCCCACCTTCTGTGCCCTAAAGAGCAGACTTAAGGTCACCCTAAATGTTCCTTGGGTAAGTTCCAGCAAAGCAGAACTAAAGATCATAAGTGATCATTTGCTGCTCTTGTTGTGTTTATGCAAATGAACAGGATAAATTAAAAATGGACTTAATGTAGTCCCTTTAATGACAAGTAGGGTAATCTTAGGGAGAAAAATCATTGTTCAAGGACAATCACAATGCTCAGTGGTAGACTATAAAGTAGTGCAGCTAACAGTCTTAAAAGTTTCTTTTCATTTAAAATATGTTTTCACTTGAAAGTTAAACCATGTCTGTGATATCATCAAAGATATTTCAGTGGCAGGCAAGTAGAATGTCAAGTGCCTTGAAACTAGATGTCTTCCCAGTAAGACAATCTTACAGATTTAGAGACTTGTTTGTGGGTTATGTTACATAAATTAACATGTGTTTTCTGTTTTCAAAGGGCATAAGCCTATGGCCACATTACCTGAGTGATTGTCTGTACATATAAGCCTCACTTAATCCTCTCTGCAGTGCTGCCTCCTGAGACTCAATGGTTTGGCTGAACTAAGTGGCTGGGTTGGTGAAGTATGGGGTGGTCTGTGGGCTTCACTTTAAATCTGGTTTCTCTTTTATATCCTAATGGCTTGGACAGAAAGGTCCCAGAGGTCTGAGCGGTGGGAAACCTAAACTATTTCCCTCAGCCCAAACTAAGTATAATGGGCAAAAGGATTTTGGACAGGTGAGATGTGCCTAGCACGCCTTCCTCCAAAGAAGCCCTTTTTTCTTTTTCCTTTCTTTCTTTTTTTTCCCCCCTACTATGGAACATTGAAAAATTAATCCCTGCCTCTTGTCATCTAGTAGTTATGGATTGAATGATGTCTTTTAACCCTTTTTGTCAAATCTGTTGCCCCAGAACACAACAAGGATGCTAGCCTGTTAAACCAAGCATGCCATTGTCCGGAGACAGCCAACTGACCTGGAGTCTGCACGATCCTTCCCCATGTGGGAAGGCCACCCTCCCCTCCACACCCCCACACTTATTAGGAATTTCTGGACCCAAGGGTAGGTAGGACGATGACCATGTCCAGTTCGAAGCAGCTAGAGGAGCTTGAAACCTTTGCCCATTGTCCTCTATAAGATTACAAAGGGTCTTAATATCTGAGAGGGAAGAATTGTTATTTTTTATTGTTAAAATAATTAATCACATATTTACTAAAAAAAGAGAGAAGAAGAAGAAAAATATATGAAAAGGTGAAGCGGGAAAGCTTGTATGTATAAACCATGGTTATGGACTTGGGGGGGATTGCTGGGGGAGGGAGATGCTGGATGGAGGGGAGTAAAGGGGAGAAAATTGGAACTATTGTAACAATATAATCAATAAAATACATTAAAAAAAGAAAATAGTTTTAATCAATTAAAATAGATTCATCAATTGTTGTTCATGCACTAAGTGGTCATTGATACCGGTTCAGTCCTGCAACCCAGGATATGTGTTAAATATCCTCTACTATTTCATATACTTTCTTTTTTTAAAAAAAATTATTTATTTGTTTTTTGTTTATTTATTTTAGAGAGAGGGGAAAGGAGAGAAGGAGAGAAACATCACTGTGTGGTTACCTCTCACTTGCGCCCCCACCTGGGGACCTGATGTGCAACCTAGTCATGTACCCTGACTGGAAATGGAACCAGTGACACTTGGCTCACAGGCCGATGCTCAATCCACTGAGCCACAGCAGCCAAGGATTATTTCATATACTTTCATGACAACTTGATGTGGTATTTATGGTTGTTATTCTAATTTTATAGATAAGTAAATACTTTTGGAGAGGTTAAGTTACAAATTCCTCCAGACCCCATTCTTCATTAGCAGAATCTAGCCACAGACACAGTTCTGATTGCCCAAAACCCTTGTCTTTAAACACCTTACTACACTGTATTCTGCAGTCATCTGTGTTCATCTCATTAAAACTCCTACTGGTAAATATGTTGTTTTATCTCCCTGTTTTTCCAACTAGAAACTAGAATACAAGGAACATGAGGAGGGAATTTCAAATCAAGTGTGTTCATAGAGTAAAAGGCAGATCTGGAAAGTAAATGTAAATTTAGTAATGCATCTTATAGAGCATAATAAAACAGAGCACAGACTACAAAAGTGAGTTAAAAATATTTGAGCCTACCTTATTATATATTTTGAATTTTAATAAAATTTGAAGACTGTTTACAATATCGATGTAAAATATTTATTTGGTAGAATATAATTTTTCCAAACTCATATAGAGCAAGAGCTAGTAATTTTGAAAACTGCTAATTAAGAGAGCTTAACTTTCTCTTTTTAGCGTTATTTTGAAATGAACATCCCTAAGAACTATTATCTTTTAGTACATTATGAAGCTACAAGTGTTTCATGATCTGTTATCTGTGATGAAAAAATGAAATATTATTGTAAAATTTCTTTCTTTTTCCCTAAAATGAGAGCTTACTGCTCAGACAGCTCCCATGAATAGGCAGATAACATGGGCTTCAAATGACAGAAAAAGCAAAGCCAACATATCAAATGCTTTACACATGTAAGCAAAGAAAGATAATTTTGTTCCTGAATAATCATAAGGTCATGGAAAGACACACTGTTAAATTGATTGCTTAAGGTCAATCTAGAGAACGAGGTTTTTATTTTTGTGGCTAGGTGTCTATATCCTGAACCTATGAACTTTCTCACAGGGTCACAGAAAAAAAATAATTATCCCATGTTGTTGACAAAAAAAAAAAAAAAAAAAAGTCCTGGAAAAAGTAATACTAAATGACAAAATAAACAGGAAGACGATAAAATCGTAAATGTTAAAGTTGAATAAACTCTTCCAGTGATGGATGTTAAAAGCCATTTGTGAAAAAGTTTCTAGTTATTTTCAAAGACCAAAGCAAATTGATGTCATTTCTTATAATTTCCCCAAAGAAGTGATAGACTTAGGAAATATATATAGTAGCTAACTATAAGCTTTTATCAATATTTTATTTTTGTCTCCAAATAAAATATTATTAAAAGTCCGTAAATTACACCCTCACTCATGCATTGTTTCCAGAGCACTTCAGAAAAGTCCTGGTTGATCCTCTTATGCTTCTTTCTTGATTTAAGCAAACACTTTGTCACTGCAGTCAACATTCTAAATTTGGACAGAGAGTGTTTTGTGACATCGACTCATCTTTGATTATTTAGATTGCCACAGTCTATGGACTAAGAGCTCATGACAACCAGCTTCTGCTTCTTAAGGATCCACAACAGGTACAGAGCCAGACAGGAAGTAGGTTCTCACTAATGATTTTCAATATAGCATAGTAGGTAATGCTTTAGCTAAGTCCACACTGTGTAATCAAATAATTCTTAGTGAGGTAATACTGGATTCCTAAAATCATCATAACATCAAATTAAATATAAAATGTAATAATTTAAGTTCTTAATAAAAGGATGTTTTTCTTTTAAAAATATTTAAAATAACTTATTACTTCATATCCAAAATATCAGGCATAATGCTGATATGCTTTTCAAATCTTTAATGGTTACATTTAGAAAACAACTACCTATTCAATAGTTATTGTCTTTAGAAAAAGTGTGAGCCCCCACATATAAAAAATTATACCATCAATACACAGTAAAGTTAGTAATTATTACTTTTTTAAAAATCTGATTCGTTTAGGAATCAGATTAATGGTGATAAACCTATCTTTAGAAAGATTATCCTTTGAATCCCTACACTATTAGTTTTTAAGTCAAGTTCCATGGGCTTATCAGCAGTTCAAACCATTCTCTCTCAATTTCTTGGTCAAGAAGTTGTGGTTCTGTGAACCAGCTATGACTCCAACTAGCCATCGACAGCTATCTGCTGAGTAATCTGCCTTAAGTGCCTCAGAGAAAAAAAAACTGACTCAATTCTAGAGGTATCTCTTTGTAAACTGCATGACAACACTGCAATAAGAGGTAATCCTAAAATATGGAGTACACAGTCAATTTCTAGTCAAAAAAGATGAATTCATTTGAGAAGTTTAGCCCAGCTATGCCATTAGCTACTGGTACTATTAATAGTTAGATTTATTCATATTTATTTCATCAAAGAAAAATAGTGCTTTATACAGATAATCTAGAATTTTCAACACATTTAGACATTTAGTATTATAATACCTATTTCATTGGTGAAGAGAGAGGCTCAGAATAGTCTAAGTAACTTGCTCAAAATCGCAGTAACTTGTCAAGGTAGGATTCAATCCCAAAATTGCACTGTTACAGAGGCCCATATTAAAACACTCCTGATCAAGGATCCTAGATGGCAGAGGAGTTAGGGGAAGATACACTAACCTCCTACCAGAACCAATATAAAATTAAAACTTAATTGTGGAGAAATCATCTAGAATAACCAACTGAATAGTAGCTAGAGAGAAGTCTTATAACCATGGACAGACAGAAAAGGCCACTTCATTGAAACGTGACTAGTAAGAAGTGCAGAGACATAAAAGGGCTGGCTGGGCTCCCACAGGTGGTGCTGGAAGAGACTGAGAAACAGATCAGCAGCCAGGGTTTCCCCTAAGAAGGCCAAGGACTAAACCCCCAGCTGGGCTTCCCAGCCTACAGCAACAGAGCAAAAAGTAAAATAGCATCCAACTGTGAAAAGTAAAAAGCCAAAAGGTTTTTTGCTGTCCTGAAAGAGACAGCTGGAGAAAAAGAGCTCCTAAAGGAATCATGTACAAAAATATATTAGCACCCACTTACCCTGGGCTCCAAGCAGAGAGAAGGAAGAGAGGACTAAGGACGCTTAAGTAGAGGTTGGGGCAGTGACTTTGAGGAGAGAACTGAGGAAGCAGTCAGCCGAGACCCAGTGCTGATTCATTCCCCATACTACAGGCAGATCACTGTCCTCCGAGTGGTATCAGTCTGAGGGGAAGCAATAACCCTGCCTGCAGGAATTATTCTGCCCCACCCTTGGTGCTTAAGCTTGACAGCTGATCACAGACTGAATATATTAACAGCTAAAGGAGACAGACAAAGACAGTAGATCTCTGGTAGTCTCCAACAGGCTGTCTAGGCCCACATGCAGACATGACTGGACACCACCAGGGGCAGATCCAAGAAGTGTAAATAAATCTAAGAAGCAGAAACAACCAAGAAGAGTCACAAAAATGGGGAGACAGAGAAACAACTCCCCCATCAAAAGCAAAGGAGGAATCCCCAGAAAGAGTGCTAAATTAAATAGAGGAAAGCAAACTATCAGATATGGAATTCAAAATATGGATTATAAGGAAGCTCAATGAGCTCAGTGAGCTCAAGGAAAACTACAAAGCACTCCAGGAGAACTACAAGTAACTTACTGAGAATTACACTAAGCATTGAAAAGGACAGAAGTTATCAATAAGAGCCAGAAGGAAATGAAGAATACAATTTCTGAATTGAAGAACACAGTAGAAGGACTCAAAAGCAGGATAGAGGAAGCAGATCAGATCAGTGGGCTGGAGGACAATGTAGAAAAAAATTTTCAGATAGTGCAATGAAACAAAAAAGACGGAAAAAGAATAAAGAAGTTTTAAGACAGCTACAGGACAACATGAAACATCATAATACCCTATCATAGGAATACCAGAAGGAGAAAAAGAGGAGAAAGGGCTAGAAAACCTGTTTGAAAAATTAATGACATAAAACATCCCTACTTGATGAGAGAAAAATTAACACAAGTCGAGGAAGTGCAGAGGGTCCCAATGAAGATGAACCCAAACAGGCCTACTCCAAGATATAACATAATTAAAATGGCTACATTCAAAGACAAAGAGAGAATCATAAAATCAGCAAGAAAGGAAGAGCTAATAACACACAAGGGAGCTCCATTAAGGCTATCATCAGATTTCTCAACAAAAACACTACAAGCCAGAAGAGAATAGCAAAAAATATTCCAAGCAATGAAAAACAAAGGCATACAACTAAGAATAATCAACCCAGCAAGACTCTCATTCAAAATGGAAGGTGAAATAATAAGTTTCCCAGAAAAAAGGAGGCTAAAAGAATACATTGGCACCAAACCAACATTGCAAGAGATGCTAAAGGGTCTGCTTTAAGAAGATGAAGAAACAGAGAGAGACAGAGAGGAACACAGGCACAAAGGGGAAAAATTACAATGAATAAGTACCTATAAATAATAACCTTAAATGTAAATGGATTAAATGTTCCAGTCAAAAGACATAGAGTAGCTAAATAGATAAGAAAACAGGACCCCATATATATTCTGTCTACACGAGACCCACCTCAAAACAAAAGATCTGCACAGACTGAAAGTGAAGGGATGAAAAAAATACTTCAAGCAAATGGACATGAAAAAATTGCTCAGATAGCAATAATTACATCATACAAAACAGATTTCACAGCAAAGACCATAAAAAGAGACAAAGAAGTACATTTCATAATACCTAAGGGAACAATCCATCAGAAGATATAACCCTTGTAAACATATATGCACCCAACATAGGAGCATCCAAATATATAAGGAGAATTATAAAGAACTTCAAGAAGGATACTGACAGCAACATACTCATAGTAGGGGACTTTAACACCCCATTGTCAACAATGGACAGATCTTCGAAGCAAAGAAACACCAAGGATATTGGGACATTGAACAACACTTTAGATCAAATGAACTTTGTTGATATCTATAGAACTTTTCATCCCCAAGAAGCAAAATATATATTCTTTTTAAGTGCACACAACATTCTCAAAGATAGACCACATGGTAGAACACAAAATTAGCTTCAATGAATTCAAGAAAATTGAAATTATATCAAGCATCTTCTCTGATTACAATGTCTTGAAACTGAAAATCAACTTCAAGGAAAAAACTCAAAAACATTCAGACTCATGGAGAATGAATAACATGCTATTAAATAATGAATGGGTTAACAATGACATCAAGAAGAAATCAAAAAAGTTTCTGAAAACAAGAACTAATGAACATACAACATCCCAAAATCTATGGAACACAGTGAAAGCAGTCCTGAGAAGAAAGTTCATAGCAATACAGGCCTACCTAAAAGGGATAGAAGAATCTAAAAAAACAAACAAACAAACAAACAAACAAAACACCTAACCCTACAGCTACAGGAACTAGAGAAACAACAACAAACAAAGCCTGGGATGAGTACAAGGAGGGAAATCATCGAGATCAGAGCAGAATTAAATGACATAGAGACTAAACAAACAATTCAAAAGATCAATAAAACCAGGTGCTGGTTCTTTGAAAAGATAAGCAAAATTGACAAGTCTTAAAACAGGCTTATCAAAAAAAAAAAAAAGACAGAGATGCAAATAAACAAAATCAGAAATGAAAAAGGAGAAATCACAACTGATACCAAAGAAATACAAAGGATTATAAGAAACTGCTACAAACAAGTGTATGTCAAAAAATTTGACAACCTAGATGAAATAGAACAATTTCTGGTAACATATAATCTCCCAAAACTGAATCAAGATTAAGCAGAAAGCCTGAATAGACTGATCACTAGTAAAATTAAAGCAGTAATCAAAAAACTCCCAGCACACAAAATTCTGGACTGGATGGCTTCACAAGTGAATTTTACAAAACATTTTGGGAAGAACTAATGCCTATTCTTCTCAAACTATTCCAAAAATCTGAGAAGAGGGAAGATTCCAAACTCTTTCTATGAAACCAGTATTACTCTAATTCCAAAACCCGGTAAAAACAGAACAAAGAAGCTAAACTGCAGGCCAATATTGTTAATGAACATAGATGCCAAAATCCTCAACAAAATATTGGCAAACCGAATCCAGCAACACATTAGAAATATCATACACCATGATCAAGTGGGATTCATCACAAGGATGTAAGGATGATTTAATATTCGCAAATCAATAAACATAAAACAAAACATAAGCAAAATGAAAGACAAAAAACACATGATCATATCCATAGCTGCAGAAAAAGCATTTGATAAAGTAAAACACCCCTTTATGATGAACACTCTCAACAAAATGGGAATAGAGGGAGAATACCTCAACATAATAAAGGCCATGTACAAGAAACCTGAAGCCAACATCATACTCAATGGGCGAAAAATGAGAGCATTCCCCCTAAGATCAGGAACAAAACAAGGATATCCACTCCTATTTAACATTGTCTTGGAAGTTCTAACCGCAGCAATCAGACAAGAAAGAGAAATAAGAGGTATCCATATTGGAAAAGAGGAAGTAAAACTGTCATTATTTGCAGATGACATGATAGTGTACATAGAAAACCCTGTAGGCTTCACGAAGAAATTACTTGACCTAATAAGTTAATTTGGAAAAATAGCAGGGTACAAAGTCAATATTAAAAAATTGAAGGCACTTCTGTATAACAACAATAAAATATCAGAGGAAGAACTAGAAAAAAATCCCATTTACTATAGCAACAAGAAAAATAAAGTAACTAGGAATAAACTTAACAAAGGAGGTAAAAGACCTGTACTCAGAAAACTACATAGCACTGAAGAAAGAAATTAAGGAAGATACAATAAAGGAAGAATATACCATGTTCATGGATGGGAAGAATAAACATCATTAAAATGTCCATACTATCCAAATTAATTTATAGATTCAATGCAATCCCTATTAAAATACCAATGACATATTTCACAGACCTAGAACAAACACTTCAAAGATTTATATGGAACCAAAAAAGAACCCGAATAGCCACAGCAATTTAGAAGAATAAGAACACAGTAAGAAGAATCATAATATCTGCCATTAAACTATACTACAAAGCCATTGTAATAAAAACAGTCTAATGCTGGCATAAGAACAGACAAATAGATCAATGGAACAGAATATAGAGCCCAGAAATAAACCCAGGTCTATATGGTCGACTTACATTTGACAAAAGGGAAAGGAACATAAAATGAAGTGATAAGAGCTTGTCCAACAAATGGTGCTGGGAGAATTGGACAGGGACATGCGAAAAAATTAAACTAGACCAACAATGTACATCGTACACCAGAATAAGCTCAAGATGGATAAAAGACTTAAATGTAAGCCATGGTACCATAAAAGTCCTAGAGGAAAAAATAGGCATAAAATTTTCAGATATTCCACATAACAATATTTTCTCTGATATATCTCCTAAGGCAAGGTAAATAAAGGAAAGAATAAACCAATGGGACTACATGAAACTGAAGAGTTTCTGCTCAGCAAAAGAAAACATCAGCAAGATAAAAAGGAACCAACCATATGGGAAAACATATTTGTTAATGATACCTCAGACAACAGATTGCTTTCCAAAATGTATAAAGAACTTATACAACTCAACATCAAGAAGACAGATAACCCAATTAAAAAATGATCGAAGAACTTGAAAAAACATTTCTCTAAAGAGGACATACAGAGGGTCCATAGGCATATGAAAGAATGCTCAACATCACTAGCCATCAAAGAGATGCAAATAAAAATCACAATGAGATACCACTTCACACCAGTCAGAATGGCCATCATCAGCAAATCATCCAACAAGAAGTGCTGGCAAGGATGTGGAGAAAAGGGAACCCCAGTGCACTGTTGGTGGGAATGCAGACTAATGCAACCACTATAGAAAACACTATGGAGTTTCCTCAAAAACTAAAATGGAACTGCCTTTCGATCCAGAAATTCCCGAAGAATCCTGAAACACCAATTCAAAAGAACCTATGCACCCCTATCTTCATAGCAGCACTATTTCCAATAGCCAAATGCTGTAAACAGCCTAAGTGCCCATCTGTAGATGAGTGGATCAAAAAACTGTGGTACACTTACACAATGGAATTCTATGCAGCAGAAAGAAAGAAAGAACTCCTACCATTCGTGACAACATAGATGGAACTAGAGAGAATTACGCTTAGTGAAACAAGTCAGACAACAAAAGACAAATACCATATGATATCACCTATTACAAGAAACTAATAAGCAACACAAACAAATGAACAAAATTGAACCAGAGGCATATAAACTAGGAGCAGACTAACAGTGATGAGGATGTAGGGGAGAGGGAGGGATGGGAGTAAGAAGGAGAAGGGTCTAGTCAAGGAACTAGTATAAATGACCCATGGACATGGAGAATAGGGTAGGGATTGACTATGAGAGAAGGGGTGGGCAGTGTGGGGGTTAGCAATGGGGGAAAAATTTGGACAACTCTGATAGTAAAATAATTTTTAAAAAGAAGAAAAGAAATTAAAAATGAATAAATTCTTAGAAACACACAAATTTAAAAAAAAATAAAACACTCCTGATTATTTAAAAAATATCTGAGAAATAGTTAGATAGTTATACTAGGCAGGGTTTTCCAGAGAGAACAGAGCCAATAGTTAGAGTATATACACTAGGGTGGGCAAAATTATGCTCACAGTTGTTTCAATGGAAAAGACATTCAGTTTATGATTATTACAATAGCTTTATTAACTCAAAAGAATGTCATAATAAAACTGTAAACCTACTTCTGTCCACTTCTGTATATGCTCTCTCTATATATGTATACATAGGTATACATATATATAAAGATAGAAATGTAGATATAGATGTATAGATCTGCATAAATATGGAGGTATAAATATACATATACATATCAATAGAGAGAGGAAAAAATTTTAAGAAATTGACATGAGATGTTAAGGAATTGACTTATGTGATTATGGGGGCTGGAAAAACCAAAATCTATAGAGTAGGAAGGCAGGCTGGAGACCCAGGGAAGAGTTGATGTTGCAGTTGGAGTCTAACAACAATCTGGGGTTAGAATTTTCTCATCCTCAGGGGATCTCAGTTTTTTCTCTTCAGACCTTCAACTGATTACATTATAGAGAATAATCTGCTTTACTCAAAGTCCACTGATTTAAATGTTAATATTATCTTAAAAATACCTTTACACCCTGACTGGTGTGGCTCATTTGGTTGGGATTCATCTGGCAAAGCAAAGGGTCAAGGGTTCAATTCCCCGTCAGGGCACATGATTGTGTTGCAGGTTCAGTCCCCAGTTGAAGTGTGTGCAAGAGAAATCCAATTGATATTTCATTCTCACATGGATGTTTCTCTCCCTCTCTTTTCCTCACCCTTCCTCCCACTCTAACAATAAGTAAATTTAAAAAAATTAAAAATACATTTACAGTAACATCTTCAGTAACAGTAACAGACTAGTGTTTAACCAAAACTTTATATCATAGCCTGGTCAAATTGACATGTAAAATTAACCAGCACAATAATCATTAGACAGGAATGTACTAAAATCTCAAGAATCTGGTGGGTGATTGACAGTTTTGGCATCTTTGTGAGGTTCTATGATTTTACTGTTTTACACATGAGGCAAAAATGCTGGTTATATTGATAACTACAACTGAACCAGGAGATATGTTCTCAAGGAACTCACCTTCAAATAAGAGAATCACCAGGAATACAAAGAAGTCTCAATTAAGATAAAGTCCATGAAGTGGCTTTTTTCATTTCTTATAAATAGATTATGAACCTTTGTCAATGAATTTTGGTCTTGACCTCTTTCCTGAATCATAGGGGCTGGCCTGTTTTCAGGATAAGGAAACAGAGATCAGAAAGGTCAATACCATAAGTCAACATGACTAAGGCTAAACTGAGATGTATTATCTAACTCCCAGTTTCTTTCCTGCTGTCTTGATTTCTGCCTCTGCTTTATCAGTCCAATGCAGTTGGGTTAACTGAGTGATTCTGAGCATGAAATCAAAATTTGTGTATAACTCTGCCTTGAACTCTGTCTAGTGGAGTTTCAGAGCTACTTAAATATAATTGACCAGATTGGTATTTGTATGCACTGCATGCTCAGTTTTAGGAAAGTGCAACCAGTAAATGGTGAGGAAGGAAGACCTTGCTCAAGAGGTCAACTACACTGACTCTAGTGTGATAGATGATTGCAGTCACATGATCTTTATGTCCATGATCTATTGATGAAACCTAAATCGGGTGTAACACTGCACAGAGTTCAAGTGTAGAGCCAGTTTAGAGCAAATATTATCTCTGCCCGCTCCAAAGTTATTCTTTTAAGAACTCTCAGTAATGGATGGAAAATAAACAACCCTCTTTTCTTTCTAACCAAATTTGTTGTGCTGCCTGGTTTACAGACTCTTCATCTTGTTAAAGGTCCTAAATCATGACCTAAAGAACAGCAACACATTTTTATTAGCAAGGTTTTTTATAAACAATTTTAACTTACTTTTCATATGTGAGCCATTAAAAGTCAAACCTGTCTTCTAATAATAAATCAGTTCCCAGCACATTAGAGTTTCTAATGTAAAGATAAGATTTAAAAAGCCAAGTTGCTTAAAAATCTGAACAGAAACTTCACACCTGCATATCATCTTAAAAATGTGCAAATGCAGACAGGTTTTTAACAAACATAGAAATAACATCCACACCTAGACACATTGGAAATAGAAACTGAGAAACATGAAATCTTATGGACTTGCAAAGAACTTTTTAGATGAAAAAATTAAATGCCCCCCAAAAAACAACATGGTGACTTTTAATAATCTAATGCTAAAATAGCAAGACATTTAGTATCTTTTCTAACATATTAACTTTTATATACAGACATTTCAAAAATAACTTGATTGAAAATATTAAATTTGAAACATTAAAATTTTTTCTTAGGACAGAGGCTAAGGCTGAGGAGTTTTCCCTCATGACAATTATGTGCATCAGGAACTTTATAGTAGCAAGAAAAAATAATTAGAAAATAATATATGGTCAAGTATTAAGTAGTATGTTGAAGTGTTTGAATGCAACAAATGTCTAGGTAAAAAAAAAAAAAAAAGACAGTGCAAGCAGCCAGGGTGATATCATGGTAGGTTAAGAATTTTCATGAAAGAAATTAAGTGTGCAATGTATTCAAGTGATATATATGGATAGAGCAACAAACTTTATGTTTATTAGGCTTCAGTAAATAACAAGTGAAAAATGTTTTTTTCAATTTTTCAAAATTGTTATCTGAATTCAGTGATTTCCTAATGTTAACCTAAGAACGGATACTATGGTCACTCAAGTAAAATTTAAAGAAAAACTATAAGTGATTTTCAGTATTTCTGTTATTAGCTATAAACTTTAGAAAATCCCAGGACTAAACAAGTCCAATTCATTTTTATTACCCAAATATTTTTTATTGTGCTTCTACTTTTCATTTCTGTTGTCCTTGCAGTAGTTCATACAAAGGCTGGTCTACTGCACAACTCCAAGGGGCAGTGTCCTCATGTGTTCCAGTGAATGGTTATTCCCCTGGAGTCCTTGGGAAGATCCTTGAGAGTAGTGTTGAGGCACTGATTCTCATCCTTATCATTTCTTCATTTATTTATTTATCAAAAAACTACCAAATTCCCAAATACTCATAATTTTAAATAAAAACTACTACTGTATTGTATTTAAACTGCATGTCATATATTTTCTACTTCATTTCAACAAATATTTGATTACTACACGTAGAAAATTTGGTAGACTCAGGAACACTCAGACCTTTCCTTTTTTTTTTTTCTTCTCTTAACTGATTTTCTTTTTTTTTCAAGTATATTTTATTGATTATATTGTTACAATAGTTCCAATTTTTTCCCCTTTGCTCCCCTCCAACCACAACCACCCCTCCCCCAGTCATCCCCCCACAAGTCCATGCCCATAGGTTGTACATACAAACTCTCCCGCTTCACCCTTTCATATATTCTTCTTTTTTTAAAAATAAATAAATGATTAATTAATCAGTTTAAAAATAAAAAATAACAATCCCTCCCTCTCAAACTTAAGACCCTTTATAATCTTATAAAGGACAATGGGTGAAGGTCTCGAGCTCTTCTAGCTGCTTCGAACGGGACATGGTCATCGTCCTATCTACACTTGGGTCCAGAAATCCCTAATAAGAGTGGGGGTGTGGAGGGGAGGGTGCCCTTCCCACATGGAGAAGGATCGTGCAGACTCCAGGTGAGTTGGCTGTCCCCGGACAACAGTGTGCTTGGTTTAAAAGGCTGCCATTCTTGTTGTATTCTGGGGGCAACAGATTTGGCAACAGGGTTAAAAGACATCATTCAATCCATAACCACTAGATAATAGAAGGCAGCGATTAATTTTTTAATGTCCCACATTAGGGAAAAAAAGGAATTCTTTGGAGGAAGGTGTGCCAGGCACATCTCACCTGTCCAAAACCCTTTTGCCCATTATACTTAGTTTGGGCTGAGGGAAATAGTTTAGGTTTTCCCTCTCTCAGACCTCTGGGCCCTTTCTGTCCAAGCCATTAGGATAAAAAAGTGAAACCGGTTTTGTAAAGTGAAGCCCACAGACCACCCCATACTTCACCAACCCAGCCACTTAGTTCAGCCAAACCAGTGAGTCTCAAGAGGCAGCGATGCGGACAGGATTAAGTGAGGTCTATACATACAGACAATCATTCAGGTAAGGAGATCATAGGCTTATGCCCTTTGAAAACAGAAAACACATGTTAATTTATGTAACATAATCCACAAACAAGTCTCTAAATCTGTAAGACTGTCTTATTGGAAAGATATCCAGTAGCAGGGCATTTGACATTCTTCTTGCCTGTAAATTAAACATCTTTGATGATACCACATAGTTTAACTTTCCTTTTTTTTTTTTCAGATTTAATGTGTTTTATTGATTAAAATATTACATTTGTGCCAATTTCCCTTCCCTCTGCTCCCCTCCACCCGGTGGCCCCCTCCCTCCAGTTGTCCCCCCCTTTTAGATTATGTCCATTAGTTGTGCATACAGTTCCTCCCAACCTCTCTCCGTCTATTCCATTCCCTCCTACCTTGATCCCCAATTCCTATATCATCTCCCTCCCTTTCCCCATTCCCCCTCCCTGTTGACCTCCCCCCAATATGCTTCCCATACCCACAGTTCCTTTTCCACTCTCGTTGCCTATTTAGTTTGCCTTTTTTTCATCTCCCTAGCTTCTGTTTTTTTAAACCAGTCCCTTTAACATCTCATATAACAGTGGTTTGGATCTAATGAACTCTTTCAGTTTTATTTTGTCCTGGAAACACTTTCTCTGTCCTTCTATTCTGAATGACAATTTCGCTGGATAGAGTATTCGTGGTTGTAGGTTTTGGATTTTCATTACTTTGAATATTTCTTGCCAGTCTCTTCTTGCCTGTAGGGTTTCCCTTGAGAAGTCAGCTGATAGTCTAATTGGGACCCCTTTGTACATAATTCTTTTCTTCTCTCTTGCTGCTTTTAAGATTCTCTCTTTATCTTTAATTTTTGACATTTTGATTATAATGTGTCTTGGAGTGGTTCTCCCTGGGTCCAGTCTCTTGGGAACTCTCCTTGCTTCCTGGACCTGCAAGTCTATTCCCTTCCCCAAGTCTGGGAAGTTCTCCTTTATTATATTTTCACTCAATTTTTCAAGTTCTAGTTCATCTTCCTCATTCTCTGGCAAACCAATGATTCTTATGTTGGGCCTTTTATAGCTGTCCCAGAGGTTTCTGATCCTTTCATTGTTGCTTCCCATTTCCTCTCGCTGCATTGGTTGACTGCTTGTTCCTTCTCCATATTCCAGTTTGTTGAAATGAACTCTGGATTTTTTTTTCTATCTATCTCGTATGCGGTTTTGTTCCTTTTGTTATGAAATTTTTTCGCTTCTTTCTTATCTTTTTCCTGCTCTTTTGTGAATTCTGTAAGCCACCTGATAACAATGGCCCAGAACTGAGCCTCTGACAGGTTTCTTATCTGTTCATCTGTCAGGTTCTCTATCTGCTGCCTGGTGAGTTGTGTCACCGGGATTTCTATAGTTGTCTGCCTCATTTTGACAGATGCGTTTTGTTTTCTTGGGCCGGCTGTCCGGGGCAGTGCCTGTGTACGCGTCATAAATCAGCGACCGGCGCCTGCATGTCCGCGACCTATTTCGCAGCCCTGTGGTGCTTTCTTTGGGGGCGGGGGTCCAAGATGGATTCACAGTTATTCAGCTAGGAGACCGGGATCCGTCCTCCCGCCCCCCTGGGCCTCACTGTTCAAGGCGATGCGGCGGCCGCTCTCCCCAGCGCCGGAGTCGCGCACCGCCTGGGGCTTGACCGCAGCCGGGATTCCTCGCCGCCCACCGCTCCGGGTGCGACCGCAAACAGCACTGCCCTCTTTAACTCTTACCTGCCCAAATGGCACCGCTGGTTTATAACTTCATATGTTGGACTTCCGTGTAGTTTTATTTTCTGGAATTTCTAGTTATCCTTTGTTTTGAAGTAGTTGTATTCCTCTCTAGTTGTAGAGGGAGACCTAGCGTGTCCGTCTAAGCCTCCATCTTGGCCGGAAGTCCCAGTTTAACTTTCAAATGAAAACATTTTAAATGAAAAGAAACTTTAAAGATGGTTAGCTGCACTACTTTATAGTTTACCACTGAGCATTGTGATTTTCCTTAAATAATGACTTTTCTCCCTAAGATTACCCTACTTGTCATTAAAGGGACTGCATTAAGTCCATTTTTAATTTATCCTGTTCATTTACATAAACACAACAAGAGCAGCAAATGATCACTTATGATCTTTAGTTCTGCTTTGCTGGAAATTACCCAAGGAACATTTAGGGTGACCTTAAGTCTGCCCTTCAGGGCACAGAAGCTGAGCCACATACCTGCCATTCAGCCTTGCCTGTACACACCTGTTTTTTCCAAGTCCTTCTGATTTTCCATTGTGCCTTAAGGTCTCTTCTAGCCATCTTTCAGGAAAACAACCTTCATTCCTTCCCTGGAAAGATTGCTGTGGACCACACAACCAACCACGGCACCAGGCCTTTTATCTCATGGGCTTTTATTACCTTTGAAAGTCATTCCCAGTTCCTCAGGGCTTTTTGGTAACAACCAGAGCCCAAGCATGTCTCCTTTAGGCATGACATTCCAGTCAACATCTTGGTCAAAAAAACCTCTATTAACAACTGGTCTTATAGGTTTCATGTAAAGAAACTTATGTCATTACTTACTTCTTTAGAATGCCAAACTCTGGAGGGATCAGATAGGGAGAAAAATATACAGTGTGAAGGAAAATCCTTGTCCTTCTAATATTCACTGAACTGGCATTTCCATTCTTCATATTTTCATTTTTCCCCCACTAAATTTTTTTTGTTTGTTTTTCCATTACAGTTGTCCAACTTTTCCCCCCTCTTGCTTCCCTGCACGCTGTGCCTCCCTTCTCCCACATTCAGTCCCCATGCAGTTGCCCATGTCCGTGGGTCATTTATACATGTTCTTTGAGTAGATTCTTCCTCTTCTTACCCTCTATTCTCCCTCCTGCCTCTCCCCTTGTTACTGTTAGTCTACTCCTTGTTTACATATCTCTGGTTCAATTTTGCTCCTTTGTTTGTGTTGTTCATTAGTTTCCTGTAATAGATGACAGCATAAGGTATTTTTCTTTCATTGCCTGGCTTATTTCACTAAGCATAATTCTTTCTAGTTCCATCCATGTTGTTGCAAATGGTAGAAGTTTCTTCTTTCTTTCTACTACATAGTACTCCATTTTGTAAATGTACCAGAGTTTTTTGATCCACTCATCTACAGATAGGCACTTAGGTTGTTTCCAGCACTTGGCTGTTTTAAATACTACTGCTATGAATATAGGGATGCATAGGTTCTTTTGAATTGGTGTTTCAGGATTTTTCGGATATAATCCTAGCAATGGAATTTCTGGTTAAAAAGGCAGTTCCATTTTTAGTTTTTGGAGGAAATTCCAAACTGTTTTCCATAGTGGCTGCACCTGTCTGCATTCCCACCAGCAATGCACCAGGGTTCCCATTTCTCCGCATCCTCTCCAGCACAAGTTGTTTGTTGATTTGTTGATGATGGCCATTCTGACTGGTGTGAGGTGGTATCTCATTGTGGTTTTTATTTGCATCTCTCTGATGGCTAGTGATGTTGAGCATTCTTTCATATGTCTATGGACCCTCTGTATGTCCTCTTTGGAGAAGTGTTTGTTCAGGTCCTTTGTCCATTTTTTAATTGGGTTGTGTGTCTTCTTGGTGTTGAGTCATATGAGTTCTTAATATATTTTTGAGATCAATCTCTTGTCTGAGATATCATTGGCAAATATATTTTCCCATATGGTTGGTTTTCTCTTCATCTTGCTGATGTTTTCTTTAGGTGAGCAGAAACTTTTTAGTTTGATATAGTCCCATTTGTTTATTCTTTCCTTTATTTCCCTTGCCTTAAGAGATATGTCAGTGAAAATGTTGCTACGTGGATATCTGAAATTTTCCTATTTTTTCCTCTAGGACTTTTATGTGTCACAGCTTACATTTAAGTCTTTGATTCATTTTGAGTTTATTCTGGTGTATGGTGTAAGTTGGTGGTCTAGTTTCATTTTTTTGCATGTCCCTGTCCAGTTCTCCCAATACCATTTGTTCAAGAGGTTCTTTTCACTCCATTTTATGTTCCTTCACCCTTTTCTAAATGTTAGTTGACCATATAGACCTGGGTTTATTTCTGGGCTCTCTATTCTGTTCCATTGATGTATATGTTTGTTCTTATGCCAGTACCAGACTGTGCTGATTACCATGGCCTTGTAGTATTGTTTGATATCAGGTATTGTGATTCCTCCTACTGTGTTCTTCTTCCTCAAAATCGCTATGGCTATTCGAGTTCTTTTCTGGTTCCATATAAATTTTTGAAGTATCTATTCTAGGTCAGTGAAAAATGTCACTGGCATTTTAACAGGGATTGCATTGAATCTATAAATTGCTTTGGGTAGTATGGACATTTTAATGATGTTGATTCTTCCCATCCATGAACATGGTATATGCTTCCATTTATTTGTATCTTTCTTAATTTCTTTCTTCAGTGTTATGTAGTTTTCAGAATACAGGTCTTTTACCTCCTTGGTTAAGTATATTCCTAGGTACTTTTTTTTTTTCTTGTTCCTATAATAAATGGGATTTTTCTTTCAGTTTCTATCTCTGATATTTTATTGTAGGTGTACAGAAATGCCATCAATTTTTGAATATTGACTTTGTACCCTGCTATTTTGCTAAATTTATTTATTAGGTCGAGTAGTTTTTTTGTGGAGTCTATAGGGTTTTCTATGTACACTATCATGTCATCTGCAAATAATGACAGTTTTACTTCCTCTTTTCCAATTTGGATGCCTTTTATTTCTCTTTCTTGTCTGAATGTTGCGGCTAGAACTTCCAAGACTATGTTGAATAGGAGTGGAGAGGGTGGACATCCTTGTCTTGTTCCTGACCTCAGGGGGAATGCTCTCATTTTTTTTTTGATTGAGTATGATGTTGGCGTCAGGTTTCTCGTATATGGTCTTTATTATGTTGAGGTATGCCCCCTCTATTCCCACTTTGCTGAGACTTTTCATCATAAAAGGGTGTTGTACTTTATCAAATGCTTTTTCTGCATCTATTATTATGATCATGTGGTTTTTGTCTTTCATTTTGTTTATATGGTGTATTATGATTATTGATTTGTGAATATTAAACCATCCTTGCATCCCTGGGATTAATCCCACTTGATCGTGGTGTATGATCTTTCTAATGTGTTGCTGGATCTGGTTAGTCAATATTTTGTTGAGGATTTTAGCATCTATGTTCACCAGCGATATTGGCCTGTAGTTTTTGTTCTTTGTTGTGTCTTCATCTGATTTTTGGATTAGGGTAATACTGGCTTCATAGAATGAGTTTGGGAGTCTTCCCTCTTCTTGAATCTTTTGGAATAATAGTCTGAGGAGGATAGGAGTTAGTTCTTTCCTAAATGTTTTGTAGAATTCACCTGTGAAGCCATCCGGTCCAGTGCTTTTGTGTGCTGGGTGTTATTTAATTACTGCTTAAATTTCACTAGTTGTTATTGGTCTATTCAGGCTTTCTGCTTCTTCTTGATTCAGTTTTGGAAGACTATATGTTTCCAGAAATTTGTCCATTTCCTCTAGGTTTTCAAATTTCTTGCCATACAGTTGTTTGTAATAATTTCTTATAATCCTTTACTCAGACCTTTCTTAACAGGACCTGTCCCCAACTCTGCAGACTTCCAGGTGCTCCCCACCTTGTACATTTCATTCCAACATTGTTGAAGAATCTCAAGCTATTTCCTGTAACCTACCAAGCTGTTCTCTGGCTCAGCTTTAGTATGTTCTATTGTTTCTGTCTGAAGTTTCTATTCTCTGTCATTTCATCCTTCAAGACTCACAAGAATGTCTGTAATGTCAGACTGCAAGATTGCAGGGATTTATTTTATTTTATTATTTTATTTTATTGTTTATGTTATTACAGTTGTCCCAATTTCCCCCCTCCACTCCTCTCTACCCACCACCACTCCACTTCCATAATCAGTCCCCTCACTATTGTCCTTCACATGTTTTTTACTAATCCCTTCACCTTCTTGCTATCAGTTTCCACCTCCCCATAACCCACTTACAGCTGTCAGTCTGTTCCATGATTCTATGCCTCTGGTTCTATTTTGCTCACTCATTTATTTTGCTCATTAGATTCCTCCTTGAAGTAAAGTCATATAGTATTTGTCTTTCACCTACTGGATTATTTCAATAAGCATAATAGTCTCCAGTACCATTTATGCTTTCATAAAAGGTAAAAATTTCTTATTCCTTTCTGCTGCATAGTATTCCATTGTGTAAATGTACCATAGTTTTTTGATCCACACATCTACTGATGGTCTCAGGCTGTTTGCAAATCTTGGCTATTATAAATAGCACTTCTATGAACATTGGGGTGCATAAATTCCTTTGAATTGGTGTTTCAGGATTCTTTGAGTTTATTCCCAGCAATGGAATCACTGAGTCAAAAGGTAGTTCTATTTTTAGTCTTTCTTGGGAAATTCCATAGTGTTTTCCACAGTTGCTGTACCAGTCTGTGTGCCCACTGACAGTACACTAGGGTTCCCTTTTCTCCACATCCTTACCAACCCTTGTTTTTTTGTTGATTTGCTAATGATGGCCATTCTGACAGGTGTAGGATGATAGCTCATTGTGGTTTTAATTTGCTTCTTTCTGATGCCTAGTGATGTTGAGCATCTTTTCATATGTCCTCCTTGTAGAAGTGTCTATTGAAATCTTTTGCCAATTTTTTAATTGGGTTATTTGTCTTAGTGTTTAGTGGTATAAATTCTTTATATATTCTGGAGATTAAACCCTTGTTCATTGTATTGTTGGCAAATATGCTCTCGCATACTGTTCCCTTTTCATTTTGAAGATGGTTTCTTTAGTCTCATTTGTGCATTTTTTTTCCTTTATTCTCTTGCCCTAGGAGATATATTGGCAAAAATACTGCTATTTGAGGTACCTGAAATTTTACTGCCTATGTTTCCCACTAGGATTTTTATGGTATCCTGACTTATATTTAAGTCTTTTATACATTTTGAGTTTATTCTGGTATATGGTGTAAGATGGTTGTCTATTTTTATTTTCTTGCATGTACCAGTCCACTTCTTCCAACACCATTTATTGAAGAGACAGTATTTACTCAATTGTATGCCCTTGCCTTCTCTGTCAAATATTAATTGACCAAAAATGCATAAGTTTATTTCTGGCTTCTATATTCTGTTCCATTTATCTATGTGTCTGTTCTTATGATAGTACCACACTGTTCTGATTACAGTGCCTTGCAATATAATTTTATGTCAGATATTGTAATTTCCCCAACATTATTCTTATTTCTCAAGAATGCCAAGGATATTGGGGGTCTTTTTTGGTTCCATATAAATTTTTGGAATATTTTTTCTAGATCTGTGAAGTGTGTCATGGGTATCTTAATAGGAATTACATTGAATCTATAGATTGCTTTGGGTAAGATGGACATTTTAATGATGTTAATTCTTCCTATCCATAAATAGCATACATGCTTCCATTGATTTGTATTATTTTCAATATCTTTCTTCAGTGTCCTAAAGTTCTCCAAGTACAGTATTTTTACCTCCTTAGTTAAATGTATTCTTATGCACTGTATTTTTGTTGCAATAATAAATGAGATTTTCTTAATTTCTCTTGTTGATATTTCATTGTTGGTGTATAAAAATGCCATTTATTTCCGAATATTGACTTTATATCCTGCTACTTTGCTTAATTCATTTATTAGGTCAAGTAGTTCTTTGGTGGAGACTACAGAGTTTTCTATGTACACTACCATGTTGTCTGTGGACAACTTTACTTCCTCTTTTCCAATTTGGATGCCTTTTATTTCTTCTTCTTGTCTAATCAGTGTGTCTAGGACTTCCAGTATTATGTTGAGTAAGAGTGGTGAAAGCAAGCACCTTCGTCTTATTCCTGATCTTAAGGGAAATGTTTTGAGTTTTTGTCCATTGAGTATGATATTGGCAGTAGATTTTTCATATATGTCCTTTATTATGTTGAATTATGCTTCCTCTATTCCCACTTTGGTGAGTATTTTTATTATAAATTGGTGCTGGATTTTCTCTAATGCTAATGTAATTTTTGTATTTTGTTTTGATTATTTGATGTATCACATTTATTGATTTGTGAATATGGTACCATCCCTGCATCCCTGGAATAAATCCCACTTGATCATGGTGTATGATCTTTTAAATGTATTTCTGGATCTGATTTGCTAATATTTTTTTTTTGAGGATTTTAGCATCTATGATCATCAGATATATTGGCTTATAATATTTTTTCTTTGTTGTGTCTTTACTTGGTTTTAGAATTAAGATAATACTAGCCTCATAAAAAGAGCTTTTGAAGCCTTCCCTCTTCTTAAATTTTCTGGAATAGTTTGAGAACAATAATGTTAGTTCTTTTTTGAATAATTGGTAAAATTCACCTATACAGACACCTGGTCCTGGACTTTTGTGTGACAGGAATTTTTAAATTACTGCTTCAATTTCACTAGTTTTATTGGTTTATGCAGGTTTTTGCTACTTCCCGATTAAGTTTTGGAAACTATATGTTTCTAGAAATGCATCCATTTGCCTTGGGCTGCCCAATTTCTTAACATATAGTTGTTTATAGTAATTTTTTTCAATCCTTTGTATTTCTGTAATATCTGTTATAACATCTCTTTCATTTCTGAATTTATTTATTTGCGTCCTCTCTGTTTATTTCTTGATGAGCCTTGTTAAAAGTTTGTCAATTTTGTTTATCAAAGAACCAGCTCCTGGATTTATTGATATTTTGAATTGTTTTTTTTAATAATCTGTGTTTTTGTTTCTGCTCTGATCTTGATTATTTCCTTCCTTCTACTTGCTCTTGAGTTTTTTTTTTTTTTTTTTTTAATTCTTTTAGTTGCAGGGGTAGGCTGTTTATATAAGAATTTTCTATATTCTTTAGGTAGACCTATAATGCTATGAACTTCCTACTCAGGACTGCTTTTGCTGTGTCCCATAAGTTTCAGGTTGTTGTGTGTTCATTTTCATTTGTGTCCAGGTACTTTTTGATTTCTTCCTTGATCTAATTGTTAACCAATTCATTATTTAATAACATGTTATTTAGTTTCCATGTATTTGAACATTGTTGAGTTTTTTCATGAGTTGATTTCAAGTTTCAAGCCATTGTAATCTGAAAAATGCTTAATATGATTTCAATTTTCTTGAATTTGTTTAGGCTTATTTTGTGTCCTACAATGAGGTCTCTCTTTGAAAATGTTCCATGTGCCCTTGAGAAGAGTGTATATTTTGCTTCTGTTGGGTGAAATGATCTGTAAATATCAATTAAATCTATTTGATCTAGTGTGTTGTTTAATGTCATTATATACTTGTTGATTTTTGTCAGAAAGATGTATCCAATGTTGACAGCGTGGTGTTAAAAATCCCCTACAATGACTGTATTGCTATTGATCTCTTTCTGAAAGTCCTTCGAGATTTTCTTTATTTAATTATGTGCTCCTACATGGGTGCATATGTATTTACTAGGGTTATATTCTCTTGTTGGACTGACCCCTTAAATATTATGTAGTGACTTTTTTATTACGGTCTTCGTTTTGAAGTTTATTTCATTAGATACATGTATTGCTACCTTGGCTTGCCTTTCACCTCCATTTGCATGGGACATTTTTTTTTCACCCCATTCACTTTCAGTCTGTAAATCTTTTGTTCTGAGGTGGGTCTCTTATAGACAGTCTATATAAGAGCTCTGTTTTCTTATCCATTCAGCTACCCTATGTCTTTTGATTGGTACATCTAGGGTTATTATTGATAGGTACTTATTCATTGCCATTTTCCCCCTTTGTATCAATACTTGGGTTTCTTTCTCTTTATATTTTTTCTTCTTCTTAGAACAGTCCCTTTAGCATCTCTTGAAATGCTGGTTTGGTGAAAATGTACTCCATTAGCCTTTTTTTTTTCATCTAGGAAGCTGTTTATTTCACTTTACTTTTAAAATGAGGGCCTTGCTAGGTAGTCTTGGTGGCAGGTCCTAGTTTCTCATTACTTGGAATATTTCATGCCAGTCCCTTCTGTCCTGTAGTGTTTCTGTTGAGAAATCAGCTGACAGCCTTATCAGAGCTTCTGCTTGTCTCTGCCTGTCAGCTTGTTGTCAATCTTAGATTAGTCGCAAACCTGACATTTCTGAGAATGCTTCTGGTATACTTAGAGGAATGGGGCTCCCACTAACTTCTCCCTTTGGATATGGCTTTTATGTTATCTGAAGTTGGTGTAAGCAAATGTCAGGTGCTGACCACATTATCTAGCTCTCAGCAGCCTGTTTATATCTACAAGAAACCCACAGACTGTGGTTTATTCCTTCAGGCTTGGGTGTGCCTGTGTTGGGCCAGACTGCTCTGACAAGCTGAATTTTATTAGCACAGGGTCAAGGGGTGTGTCAGCAAGCAATCAATGTCACTGCAGAATCCTCCTCTGCATGCCAGCCTGCTGTCAGTTTTAGACTAATTGTAGACCTATTTCTGAGAGAGTTTCTGGAGAAAGCTGAGGGTGAGGGGTTGAAACTCCTGAATCTACCATGGCAGGTGCCTTTTAGACTTCAGGGAAGTTGGTGGGTGTGTTTCCCTGTCCCCAAGCCACTACTCTGAGTCTGTCTGAGATATTTTCCCTGTATTTGGCCGGGTGGGGTCCCTACTAGACTAACAGGTGGAGTCTCCAGAGACCAGATTTAGGGTCTGCCGAAACTGGGACTGGCTCTCTCGTGAGAGGGAAGTGCCAGTCTGTTTCCCAGGAAAGTGTATGGCATAGCTGTACCCTATAGCCCATCTATGACACCCCCCTGAGTGTGCATATGTTTCTGTCTCTTCAGCAGGAGTTAAGATGCAGGATGGAAAAAAGAAAGGAGAAACGAAAAAAAGAAAAAAAACAGACAAAACACAGAACTAAACAAAAAGAAAAAGAAAAGATTCAGGATGAGGTGAGCAAGATTCCAGAGGCTGGGGGAAGCAGTAACCCACAGGTAAGGTAACTGTTTTATCTCCTGGGAGGGGCTTGCTCTTCTCAAGAAAGATGGCTGTCACAGAATCCAGGTATATCCCAGCACACAAAACCTCACAGCTGCTCCCTCACATCTCTCCCCGGTATGTTACACGCCAGAGTCTTCTCATGTGACTCCAGTCTGCACCGCCCTCCCTTCACTTGGACCTAAGGTAAGCGGTTGTAAATACAAAACCTGTGCTTTTCCCCCTTTAAGAATTAAGAAAGGAAAACAAAATAAAGTAGTGGCTTTGTTTCCAGCATGTCTCGTCTCTCCTCAGGAGAAACAAACCCTGTGGCCTTTTACTGCTGGATGCTGCATGGTTCGCTGATCCTGGCACTGGCGCTCTGTGCTTGGCAACCACATTTGTGGTCCTGGTTTCTCCTCTTTCAAGGGGACGCTCCCCCAGCTGCGCTGCATCCTCAGCCTGCCTCTTTTGTGAATGAGCCAGCCCCTTTACCGACTTCACCATTCCTCCTGGTCATGGTGTTTTTTTCTCCCCTGTCCTTGGTCCTTGGTTAAAAGTCTCTTTCTTAGGTAGTCTTCAGTTCATTTTGGCTGTCTAGTCCTTTCTTTAGTTTTATTACCAATTTGGTTCTAACAATATATCCTCTTACTCTGCAGACATCTTGTGACTCCCACCCCCACCCCAAGGTCAGGAGTTTTTGTTGTTTGTTCCCTGAGATATTCCAAGCACCTAGAGCAATGCCCTGCATATAGTAAGCACTCAATAAATATTTGTTGAATGACTGAATGAACAAATGAATGAAGTTCTCTGTGAAACACTGGAAGTTTCTGAAACATTTCAACAGCTAAAAGGGGTGATGTTGGGGGTGTGTCAGGGAACCCCAGAGGGGTGATGTTGGGGGTGTGTCAGGGAACCCCAGAGGCTTCCCATTGCCCACTGAGTGCTTTCCTGAGGACTGACTCCTGAAGAAGGAAGTAGTAAGCATGAGGAAATGGGGTTTTGAAAAGTTATGTGGTTGGTCTTCATATGTGCCAATCATGTAACAATTTTCACTTCTATTGTGTTCTCCTGATTTTACTCATCTATGACTAAACTCCTGATGAATCACATGAAAAATGTTTATCTTATATAAGTGGGATGTGTACATGCACAATTAAATGGAAACATGAGGAGACCATAAAACAAGTCTTTAAGAACAATATCAGGAAAAGCTCAAACCTATGACAAATGAAGTTCATGAAAAATGCTAGGAAAAATAATAAAGCTTTTTTTTTTAACTACAAGGACAAAAAAGGCAGAGGCCTTTGGGAAATATGATGTAATATTGGCCAAAGGCAAAACTGGTCAACTTTCATTTGACTTTAGTCTCTTCAACTAAGAACAACCCCAAACTGTAAAGGGTAGGGCAAATCTGATGCGGAAATAACAGAACTTAAGTTAGCAGCTGCAGAGTATTTAAAACCAAACCCACCCATTTAAATTTTAAATATTTATTTATGTGAAAATTACATTAAATATGTTAAATACATTGTGTAACCTCAGAAAAAAACTTTATAATTTAAACAAATATGGATTATATGAAGATTTTTTTGACTGGATAATGGCACACAGTGCATATCTTCTGGAATTTTCAGAAACTATAGACTGTTGACCAAGATATGTAATTAACTCTTTTCAGTTGACTGTCTGTCAGTATTTAGAAAAGAATGTGGTTATTGTGGGTTTACAAAAGACATATCATGCCAGACTAGAGCAATTTAAAAATTTTTTGTTAGGATTACTAGCCACATATTTCATATGTGTCTGATGCACTTGACAGTTACTCTTATATTTGTATGACTGTGGTATTAAAATATTGAATGAGCAGAAGATATTAGGACTATCAGAATCACAATGTCAGGATTCCTTTGCTATTTAATTATCTGAGGCCACTATTAAGTTCCAAATTCAACATGCTCCTGTCCTTAAATCTGCATTCCTTGCAATGCTTATTCATCACTAAAATGAAGGTGTAAAAGACAATCAAATCTATTTTATGTTGACATATATATTTGAGCAATATTTAATATACTGTGTTGTGCATGCTGTGATGCTCATAACTTATTTTGGATTATCTGGGACACTGAATAAAAGCATGTTTGGTGGATTATATCCAATTAACTATGCTAAGTGACATGTAATATCTAAGATTGCTGAACATTTAAAATACTTTCATTATCATATAGCTATTCAGGTAGTTATAATTTTTTTTTATATTATGATACTGTGTGGACTATGACTAGCATCACCAAACCTCTGAGCACCTATGTCTCTGGGTGAAACTTTTCTAGATGCTGTATAAATTAGTTTGCCCAGTCCCGCTGTCCAGGTTTTTTTTTATCATGTGCCATAATAAAGCTTTTGTAGGAATATCAGCATTTATTCTGGTTTCTTACCATTGTGCCCAGAGTAATCAGGCTGCTCTTTTTTTTTTTTTTTTTTTTTTTTTAATGTCTGCGGTGGCTGAGCTGCACAGTATACTGCAGCAGCCCTGGGGTGCAACAAGACACAGAGGTGAATCCTACATCTAGCAACACCAATGCCAGAGACATCTGAGCACCAAGAAGGAGGGCAGTGACTATGACTAGGGGTGCAGGGACTCCAGGGAGACAGATGGCTCCATTGTGTCTCAAGAGGGTGCAAAATGACTCTAGTGTGCATTCCATGTCTGGTTCGTTGGGAAATTCACAGCATAAGCAGTAAGCACAAGGATGTAAACCCCGCTCAAGGCATCTATGCACAGTGCCACCCATCATGTCCTACAACCCCCATTCCTCATGGGCAGGGTCAAAGCAAGTCACCATCAACCATGCTAGAGTCTTCCCTCTTTGCTCTGGGAAGGGTTGGGGTGGGTGCTACCTCAGGTCCTGGCTGCTGCCCTGAGGCCACCTGAGAGCCCACCACCTTCTGAGCTCCATGACTCTGGCAGGACAGTGCGGAGAAGGAACAGCTCAGATGGAAAATGAGGAAGGGACTTCTGTAGGATGGGCCTGAGCTCTTTCCACAGGAAGACCACCATGGAGGCAGCTGGCCTTGAGCATGTGACCCCAGTGGGGCATAGAGTGAGGATCTGTGTAAAAACACATAATGCTGGTGGGGAGAGTCCTGGGCATCCTCTCACCTACCCATATCCTTGGGTGCTAAGGGGATCCTGTGGAGAGTGTAACCAGGCTCAGGAGTGGAAAGTTAGTGTACGGACCAAGTGAATGAAGGCTCAACTTCTTAGGACATTACTTTCAGCATCTGGAAGCCTCTCATAAACTTTGCTCTGGTACCACAGGTGGGAGGGCTGGTCCCTGATGGCCTGGTCTCTGTTGAACCCATCCTTGGCCAGGCAAACCACCCTGCTGCTTGGGATAAGGATAAGGTTTTGTACCATTCACTGAACCTTGGAGACCAGCCCCAGCACATCTGGGCTGGCTGGCTCACAGAGGCCTGGCTCAAACAGGGACACTTGCAAGATGGCGATGTTGGCAGAGATGTTGGCCAGTTCAACAGGACACTGGGCAAGGTAGGGTGAAACATGTATAGGCTGTTCTGGGGGGTCTCCAGGTTCCATCTGGTTGGAGGCCCCAGAAGAGGAAGGCTGAGTGATGGTCTGTGGGCTGTGGATTGAGGGTCCCAAGGGAGGCCTGGAAGAGCCTGGCTTCACTGAATGGCCCCAGGGCTGAGGTCCAGAAACAAGATCTTTCTGTCAATGCCAGTTCCATTTAAAATGACCCCTGACAAGGTGGTAGATTTGTAATGGCCAAGGATGGACTTTCTGAGGACCTGGGCTGTGCTGAAGGTCCACCTGACAGCTAGAGAAACAATATTCAAATATAAGAATTTCTTTTTTAGGGTTTACTGTCTATTAGTGGAGGACATGCTATAGGACTCAGAAAGGAGGTACAATAAGGGCTGTAGGCTTAGGAGAAATGAGCCAGGTAATAGTCATCACAAATAAAAGGAAAAACATTTGACTCCACTTCTCAGAAAGACAGGAATGTGATTTTGAAGCAAACTATTAGCAGAATGAAAAGCACATTTCCTGGAATGAAGACCAGTTCTGGAATCACCTCCAGGGAGATTGTTAACAAATAAATTTTCAACTTCAGGTTCCAGCTTTCTTATCAGGTACATGGAGAACATTATACAATATTATCATAAAAATAATAACATAATTAGTAAAGCATTTTGTGATTTAGAAAGTGCCTTCACATATACTATTGATTTAGTACTTACAACAACCATATGAAGGATTATTATAAATCCTTGTTTTATAGATAAGGAAATGGATTCAGGGGGGGTTCGAGGGCCTTGTGAACTATGACCAAGTCACTCCTATGTGGTGGCATCAGGACTGAAGCCTAGGAGTGTCAGGCATATCCGGCCAGGGACTCTCCAGTCCCTGATTGACCACCAGCCAACCAATTTCTTGGCAAAACACCTGGTCTCCAAAAGCACCAAGCTCCTTTCTGAAAAAAATGGCCAAAGGAGCCTAACATGCCTACATCCAAGTCACCTGATAATTTTATATCAAAAAATATTTTTATTTATCGTTAGTCCTGTTTACTCTTGTAAAAGCTGAGACCAGAAAAATAATGCACAGGCTAAAACTGATTTGAAAATTATGTTTACTTAAAACAGTGGTTCTCAACCTTCCTAATGCTGTGACCCTTTAATGCAATTCTTCATGTTGTGGTGACCCCCAACCATAAAGTTATTTTTGTTGCTACTTCATAACTGTAATTTTGCTACTGTTATGAATTGTAAATATCTGATACGCAGGATGCATTTTTTTATGTGTTTTATTGATTATAATGTTACATTTGTCCCAAATTCCCTCCCCTCTGCTCCCCTCCACCTGGTGGCACCCCTCCCTCCAGTTGTCCCCCCCTTTTAGACCATGTCCATTAGTTGTGCATATAGTTCTTCTCAACCTCTCTCTGTCTATTCCATTCCCTCCTACCATGCTCCTTAATTCCTATATCATCTCCCTCCCTCTCCCCATTCCCCCTCTCTGTCGACCTCCCCCCAGTATGCTCCCCATACCTATAGTTCTTTTTCCACTCTCGTTGCCTGTTTAGTTTGCCTTTGTTTCAATTCCCTAGCTTCTGTTGTTGTTTCTTGTGATGCAGTTTTCATTTTAGTGTTCATAGTTTTGATCCTCCTTTTTTCTAAACCAGTTCCTTTAACATCTCATATAACAGTGGTTTGGATCTAATGAACTCTTTCAGTTTTATTTTGTCCTGGAAACACTTTCTCTGCCCTTCTATTCTGAATGACAGTTTCACTGGATAGAGTATTTGTGGTTGTAGGTTTTTGCTTTTCATTACTTTGAATATTTCTTGCCAGTCCCTTCTTGCTTGCAGGGTCTCCCTTGAGAAGTCAGCTGATAGTCTAATTGGGACGCCTTTGTACATGATTCTTTTCTTCTCTCTTGCTGCTTTTAAGATTCTCTCTTTATCTTTAACTTTTGACAATTTGATTATAATGTGTCTTGGAGTGGTTCTTGCTGGGTCCAGTTTCTCTGGAACTCTCTGTGCTTCCTGGACCTGTAAGTCTATTTCCTTCCCCAAGTTTGGGAAGTTCTGCTTTATTATATTTTCACTTAATTTTTCAATTTATAGTTCTTCTTCTTCACCCTCTGACAATCCTATAATTCTTATATTCAGTCTCTTATAGCTGTCCCAGAGGTTTCTGATCCTCTTCTCACTTTCCTTGCTTCCTGTTTCCTCTCTCTGCATTGGTTGACTGTTTGTTCCTTCTCTATGTTCCGGTTTGTTGATTTGAACTCTGGATTTTATTTCCTCACCATCTGTCTCGTATGTGTTTTTGTTCCTTTCAGTATGAGTGGTTTTCAATCCTTTCTCGTCTTTTTCCAAATCTTTTGTTAATTCTGTAAGCCACCTGATAACAATGGCCCTGAACTGAGCCTCTGACAGGTTTCTTATTTGTTCATCTGTCAGATTCTTCATCTGTTGCCTGGTGAGCTGCGCCACCGGGATTTCTATAGTTGTCTGCCTCATTTTGACAGATGCGTTTTGCTTTCTTGGGCCGGTTATAGGGGGCAGTGCCTGTGTACTCGTCACAACCCAGCGACTGGCGCCGATCCACAACCTTTCTCGCCGGCACTTTGTCGTCACTGCCAGCTACCAGTGGTGATTCGCAACCTATTTCACAGCCCTGTGGCGCTTTGTGTGGGGGCGGGGGTCCAAGTTGGATTCACACAGTTATTCCACTAGGAGACCAGGATCCATCCTCCCGCCCTCTGGGCCGCACTGTTTGAGGTGATGTGGTGGCTGCTTCTCCCAGCGTTGGGGTCATGAGCCGCCAGGGTTTGACTGCAGCCGGGATCGTCCTCCCTGCTGCTGGGATTGTTCTCCCTGCCGCTGTCCCTGGTGCGACCGCAAACAGCACCACCCACTTTCGCTCTTCCTACCTGCCCAAAGAGCGCTGCTGGTTTATAACTTCATACGTTGGGCTTCCGTGTAGTTTTATTTTCTGGAATTTCTAGTTATCTTTTGTTTTGAAGTAGTTGTATTCCTCTCTAGTTGTAGAGGGAGGCCGAGCATGTCCGTCTAAGCCTCCATCTTGGCCGGAAGTCCGCAGGATGCATTTTCATTGTTACAAATTGAACATAATTAAAGCATAGTGATTAATCACAAAAACAATATGTAATTATATATGTGCTTTGCAATGGTCTTAGGTGACCCCAGTCAAAGAGTTGTTCGATCCCCCAAAGGGGTCATGACCCACAGGTTGAGAACTGCTGATCTAAAAGATTTAACTTATTCATCTGGTGCTAAATGTTAGTAATTCCAAAATATCATAGTATCATAGAAATTTAAAATATCAGTACTGACTCACACCTCTTTATTTTTCCTACATGAACCCAGGTTAAGGGCTATATTCTAAGAATGTTTTAAGAAGAATACCTGATAGCTAGTTGACTTTCCTGCTGATTTCTCCACAAAACCCCTCATCTTAATTTCTAACTGAGAAAGGTGGTTGCTTCAATAGATGATATTTCTCTCAGATTTTCTTTTTCTTAAAATTTTTTCTAGTATAATGCTAGGAAAAAATAAACTAGTACAAGCTGTTCACTGTTATTGAAAGCAGCAAATTCATCCTTAGGAAGTTCAAACAGAGGCTAGCATCTACAAATACAACTTTAAAATAAACTTAGAAACGTAACTAATTCAACTTTCTATTCTTGGTTTATAGCACTTTTATTTTAGCAAAAAGAAGGATCATGAAAACTTTTGAAGGAGGTCAGAAGTTACATTCCATACTCCAATTTGATTTGCCCCAACTGGAGGGCATTTTCAACACAATGTGAAGAGTTTTCAGCAAACACATTCTTAGAGATGTTTCAACTCTCTGGTTTCAATGTATGGTGAGTGGACACATATGTTAATGAAATATGTTTACTGCTCAAGCTGATGCTAAAATGAAACTACTGGCTAACCTCCCATGTTCATTTCTACCTATGCTGCTAGAACAGCCAAACTGACTTTTCTTTTCAGATTTTATACAGCTATTCCTTTTCTCTCACCCTCTCTTCTTCTATCCCAAAGAGATAATTCACCCTCGCCTTGCTTGCATGCTCAGCCCTACTCTACCACCTGGAATGTACTTCCTGCTCCCAATCACACTGAATGTTGTAAAAATGTTGCTTCTTATGACCCATTCCCTTGGTTCCTAATTTCCATATTTCACACTTTGTTAACTGGTACTCTAAGAAAAAGTAATTAAAATATCATTTTGCATATAATTATTTAGTCAGGCTTCTGAAAGGGGCAGGTCACTCGAAGGTTTTCATTGCAGTGAGTTGAATAAGTGAATTCTTTGAAGAGGTGGAGGCAGGTTTAAGAGAACCAGTGAAGAAAGGTGAAGCTATAAGGAGCTGACTATCATGGGAAGGTGTCACCACTCTGCTAAAAGTATGAAACCATTTTTATGGAGCCCAGAGAAAGGGTCTCTTGATAGAAATGGTAACAAATAATTTAGACAGTGTGAGAACTACAATTATGGAGGAGGCTTTGGTTAGATCCAACCCACAAGAAGCCAGAGGACCAGTGAGCCCAGGGGGCTTAGCATTCAGTCTCCTGAAGCATAGAGTAGGGCAGGAAGGGGTGAAGAATGATCTTGGGGTAATGGGCAATGGAGAATAAACAGTGCCTACCAAAAAGAAGGAATATTGGAGAGTGAATGCTTTGACTCAAAAAAATGTTTTACCCTGGAAATTGAGTTTCAGGCATGAAAAGGAGTCCTCACTTTATGACAACACTCCTAGTAACAAATATAAATGTAGTACCTGATTTCTTAAATCATTCATTTCATGTAGTAATCTTAAACCCCACTGGAAATCCTAAAAATATAAAGTGGTTCAAGCTGATATTGAGATTTTGACCACTATGAATCGTAAGAGCACCATCATGTTCCTGACAATAGGTACAGACAGTGGTCTTCAACTGGTGTGCTGCAGGAACTTTTAAAACATGCAATGCCTGACTACTTAGTCAGGGGCACTGACCTCTTTTCCCTTAGATTGTCAAATAAAAAATGACAACAACCAACACAATGATTGCTGTCCAGTGTGAATGGATCAAAATTATACCTATTTTTTATAAGATCAGCAGATGTTATATATCTTTGTGTGTGCCACCAAATTTTAGTAATTAGTTTAGATGTACCATGAAATGAAAAATGTTGAAAATTGCTGGGTAAGTATGATTACAAAACATACTTTTTAATATCAATACAGTCTTACCTTAAAAACCATGAAATTACAAGCTGTGAAGTGCTTAGGTTTCCTCTCCTCTTCCTCAAATCAGCTTCTCCAGATTGTCAGGTTTTAAACTGAGCCAAAAGAGCAAAAACACCCTACATTTGAGTGTCTCTTCTATGATTATTCTTTAATTTTTATTTTTAAATTTTGAAACAATGTTTTTTGAGAAAGTTATAAATACAGTGCATGGAAACATTTTCTTCCCTGAACTCTTCGAGAATATGTTGTCAATAAGATTTCCCATTGCTCCCTAAACTTTTAGTGTGTATTTCCTATGAACAAAGACACTCTTCTATAAAATCAGAATGAAGACATTGAAATGAGGAAAATACTATTTATGTTGCCTGCACTACCATCCAATCTTCACACCACATTCCAGTTTCTTCCAACTGCTCCAAAAATGTTCTTGTGTAGCAAAATATTTCATTTTAGAATTACACATGTGTTTAGTTGTTGTGATCCTTCAGCTCATTGGCTATGGAAGTGTTCCCTAGTCCTTCCTTAACTTTCAAGATCTTGAAAGTTTTGAAAATTACAAACCATTTATTATTCAGAACATTCTTCAGTTTGGGTTCATGATTGAATTCAGGTTATATGTATTTGTCAAGAATAACTCAGAAGCCATGCTGTGTTCTTCATATCACATTCTTCCTGGTGGGACATAATATCAATTTGTTGCATTATTGGTTAAGTTTGAATATTTGATTAAGGCAGTGTCTGTTAAGCTTCTCTACTACAAAAAGCTTCTCTAGTTAAAGTTTTCCTTCATTTCTGATAGTCATTGTTGGGACAGGGGAAGTGAGATTATATAAAACTATAATTCCTCATCAAACTGTCAATGTATTTATATCATATACACATACTAGAACTCTGAATATATATATATATATATATATATATGTATATATGTGTGTGTGTGTGTGTGTGTGTGTGTGTCTAATGAGCAACAGTTATCATCATCATTATTTCAATGCCTAAATTATCCCAGATATGGCCAGTGTGAGCATTTTTAAGATGACTTCTGTGTCTTTTAGACATGTTCTCACAATTTTTTAGAGCATTTCTTTACTTTCTGGCACAAGATGTTCAAGACTCTCATTGTGTACTCCCTTTGCCCTGGTTTTGGAATCAACTTTTTCTTCAAGAAACCCTGGTTCCCTGTAGAGAAGAATAGTACTAGAAGCCGAGATCTGGGTACAAGTTGTGCTGGCTGTTTTTGTGGTGTCACTAATCTTATGTCCTTTCTAGTAAACAGAAGTCATAAAATAAATTAAGGAAGATATAATTTTCTCACTATTGAGAGAAGAAAAGTATAAATGTATATTTACATTTGCATCTAAATTATTTTATATCATTTTCTTTATATTTGAGAATGATACATTCATTGTGATCTCATTTCTAATGCAACTTCACTGGATTCTTTTAGTTTTTTTTTTTTTAATATTTGTAATTCTTTTCTACCAACAATGAGGAACCTTCCCAATAAAATCTTTAAATTACTTACTTATATAACCAATTCCCCTTTTTGTAGCCAATCTTCTATTACTTCTGTTGCTGGTGGAAGTGGAGCTCTTGCAATGTCTTAAGGAAGATAATTTCCTGAGAACCACACAGGAGGATGTGTCTCTGTGATATGGTTTATTCATGATGTACAATTAAGGGGTTTCCCCTCCTGATTTCTCAATGCCCTATCTCTGCCTGTCTTGTCATGGAAAAAGTCCAATCTTATCTTCAGTGGGACCAGAATGAACGCCACTGCTCAGAGTCTCTGTTCCATATTACAGTCCAGTCCAGCATCCAGCTAGCTTAGCATGTGTTTCCACCTACAGTCCATTGCTGTGCTTCAGTATCCTGTCTCCCTCCTGGAGGCCATTGGCCACGTGGCTGTTAAAGCCATGTGGCCACGGAGAGAACAGGTGCATGGCATGCACACACAAACACAAGTCACATACAAGACAACTTCTTTGTTCCCCTGGTGTTATAACAAGTAACTTGGGTTTGGGATGAAACAAGTGCTTTCTCAAAAGAAGCATTCGACTTCACAGACTTTCATGGGCTTTGGATGTATCCATGCCCCCTAGTTAGACTGACAGGCCATTGCAATCCATCACCTCCCTTCATGCCCCTAGCAATTCAGTACCAAGGGTGGAAGGGAGGAGTGTTAATCCCCTTGGAGAAATACTATAATCCCATGGAGTGTGAAGTGGCAGCTTCCTGCCTAAGCAAGGAAACAGGCATATGTTTTCCAGTTTATTAAACTCAATGTCTAGTTCCCTTTGTTCTCTTTCCTTTACCAATTTCTAGGTAAACACTGATCGTAACACTACCACTGTGCCTTCCCCACACAGGCAGTGACACCCCCTGCTGGGCCAACCAACACAAGGAAGTTGTCCTCACATTGCCTGAGCTTCAACAGTCACCCTGAACTTGATTATTTCCTCAGTTGAATGCTATCCTGACTCTGAATGACCTCAGGCTACCCTGCACTGGATTACCATCCTACCAGGTATCTTCCTTGCCTTGTTTAGGTCCCAACTTCCTGTGCAAGGCTGGTACCTCTCCCTCACTCCATTATGTAGGTTATCCTCCTCACAATACAATATCAGAGAGGTAAAAAGTTGATATCTTGGACCATTGCACGTGAATTGTTCTGGAGTTTTTGCTTTATGCCAGATGATAATCATATTAAAAATAATTTGATATTACTTTGAGCTGAAAATATCGATCTCAAAAATCTTCAGTTGGTAATGGTGCTAGAAACTGTTCCTTGTATTTTGAAAAATTTTATTTAAAAGTGAATTTTTGTCTTTCAATTTCTACATTTGTGTGATAGAAACATTGTTACAAAACAATGGAACTATTGGGTTGGTGAAAATTTTTGTTCGTTTTTTTTCTGTTAGATGGCTCTAGTAGCATTTAGTCATCTTTAACTTCATTCAAAACAATTCTGTTAGATTGTATTGTGACAACTGTCATATCCTCATGCATTTTAAAAAATTATCAGAATTGGTGAATTTTGTGTAGACATTTAATATTGAAAATAAAAGATAACACAACATTTTTGGCATATTATGCTTTATTATTTCAAAAAAGTAAAAAGAAATTGAAATGCAAAAAGATGTATGTAGTGTATGGAGAAGGTGCTGTGTCTGATTGAATGGGTCAAAAATGGTTTGCGAGGTTTCATGCTGAAGATTTCTTGCTGTATGATGCTCCACAGTCAGATAGACCAGTTAAAGTTGGTAGTGACAAATCAAGACATTAATTGAGAACAATAATGTTATACCATGATGGAGACAGCTGACATACTCAAAATACCTAAATCAATAAGGTTATTGGTGAAAATGAAAAAAAAAAGTCTTTTTACAGAAAAAACTAAATGGACTTTTTAGCCAACCCAATATCTCATATTCATGGGCCATTTCTAATACCTTCCATACAAAAATAACCTTTGTGAAGTGCAAATGTTGTGAATGTTACTGCTACAATATTCTTTGCCACTAGTATCAGTCAAATACCACCTAAATAATATTGGTAGATTAAAAAAGTTGTATTTTTAATTTTGTTTCTCCACTTAGTATTCTAAAATTTTCTGCTTCTAAGAATAAAATTTTATGGACAATCCTTTAGCCCCAATCAGAGGACACATTTTTCAGCTTTACCCATTTTGAAGAAAGAAAAGAAGCTGTCACCTCACACATTATTTTTGATTTCCCCTGTAACACCGAGGTCACTTCAATGGGAAGACTGAGCAGAGCACATTTAGCAATGTTCCCATAGTGATCACAACCTTTGGGAGATAATGGTCTGATTTTTTAAACAGAAAATTAAACTAGTTGATTACAAGTGTGGTTATAGTGTTCTTATTGTCCTTTCTTATATTTTATTGCTAATATATCTGACCAAAAATCCATCTCCAGCCAGTATTTTCCATCAGATGGAAATGAGGAGAAACCCATACCAGGCTGCTGGTGAGAGAAGATTCTTCAGTATGTTAGAAGCTCACCTGAACTTTCAGCTTCATTATTCAGACTGGAAATCACTCAATTTTCCTGCATTTTATATTTTCTCTCTTTTAAACTATGTATTTTAAGTGCACTTTTATAAACGGGTATCACACTATCTCACTTTCACAGATGACAAAGGCCTCAGGGGAAAGTTAATGTTTTACTATTATTAATTTATCAAACAACCACAATCCCAAAGCTTTCTTTCAGGCAATAAACCATATTCCCTTTGGTTTTGGCTCACCCTTTATTTTTATGGCCCATTAACCAGTGCTGAATTAAAAACAAATTTGTAAAAATGATATAATGCTCATATAAATGGTCTTGCAAACTAGTTAGTCATCTGAATATTCAGTACATTGAAATGCAAAGATAAGATTATGAATCAAATACAAGCATATATTTTATATCACTGATGTCCAAAAATATTCTTATTTTAAAGCTGAGAACCAAAAATGGGAGTAAAAATGTTAAAAAGTGCCAAAGAAGATAAATTTGACATAAACTTTAGATAACATTTCATTACCACAGCAGAGCAGGAATTTTTGGCTGAATGAAACCCATGTTCGGTGTTGGCAAAGGTACAGATTACAACTATGTCCTTTGTTTATTTAATCGTGTCACTTCATACTGACATTTGGAGGAGTTGAAGGTTTCTGGACTAATTTTTCCACATCTCAACGCTAATACCATCAAAATATACTGTAGCTTTTCAGTGTGAATCCATTCACTATTCAAATATATATATAAAGCAGAATTTTTAAATAGAAAAATTTCTGTGAATCTAATGAGATAATGTTTGGAGTTCTCTGAACCACTAATTATAATAATTTCATTCTCATTGTCTCCTCAAATAGTAAGCAGTTCTTATTTTTGAGAGAAGAATATAACTTTTATTTCCTCCCAAATAAAGGAGGTGGGCCTCTTGGTTCCCATGTGACTTTCCAAAGAGATCTTCTCTGGTCTGGACCAATTTTGGTCACATGACTAAAGGGAGAGGCGAGAAAATATCACTTGAGGTTCCAGTAGTCAATTAATCATGTCATCACTAAGCAAAAGATTTTCTCAGAGTAGATTGTGATAGTACTGCAATACATTCTGCTCCAAAATATTTCTCTCACAATGCATAAAGTATGCCACTTCACCATGTGCTTCTGCAAGAATTTTTGCACACCAGACATCTTTTTGGACTGAGATGCTACGCCTTGAAAAGGGAGGAGGTGTGTGGTAGAAAGACAGGAACTCTGAGTCAGATGAATTTGGCGCCAATCTTGACCACACCATATGAGGGGGGATCCCCCAACAAAAAAATTCATTTATAAAACATTGTGTATTTATTTTTACATGTTTAAACTTTAGTCACCTTCAAAGTACTCTCCATTTGATGCAATACACTTATCGAGACATTTTTTCCACTGATCAAAACAATTTTTGAACTCATCAATTTTGATGCCTTTTAAAGTGCTTCTGCCAATTTTGTTTCACCTCTTCCACATCAGCAAAACTTTTTCTTTTGAATAATTATTTCATCAGGGGGAACAAAATAAACAAATAAATAAAGTTTCTAAGGGCAAGATCAGGTCAATAGGGAGGGTAGGGCATGGGGGTCATGCTGTTTTTGGTCAAAAACTGCTGAACATGCAGCACAACGTGGGCAGGTGTACTCGTAAATCACCCATCATGAAATGGGCAAGTACATTGAAAGAGTTTTCAAATAAGATTCGCTAAAACCACATGCAGCCTCCCACAACAGTGCCAGCTGGTACACCGACATAGATGGGTTCCCAGAACACTCACCTAGTAGGGGAAGCCTGTACTACAAGGGGTCTGTCCTCCAGAAGATAATTCCACCGTTTTGGGGTCTCCCCATTATATACTGTACAGCTGCACTGAACTGCTCTGTAAAAATGAGATGATGTTACCTACTATTGGGTTTATGGAAGAGATTAAATGAGATAATACATAAACTGCAATTTGATGCCTGGACATCATAGAAACTCAAAACTGATATTACTATTAATAAAGTAAAAAAACAGATATGAACAACCTCAGGTATTTGAATCCTCAGTTGGATTAATGTAATCTTTTGCTCTTCTCTGGGCTTCTAGTATAATTAATCTAGTTCGGGATACTGAAATGAGAGGAGTGGCTCTCAGTGCTCTCAAACTAAATGGTATCGTTTTAAAACCATAAATAGTTTGCAGTGCTCTACTTATTAAGTTGAAATGAAATCATAGGTAATATAACCTAAAATTAGATACACTTAATTTAAAAAAAATGTTTTTATTATAATACAAATAGAGACAAAAGTAAAGTAATTTAAAATAAAGTAATACACACTTCAGAAAGTAAAAGCTTGACTCATGAAAACTACTCTAAAATATAAAATAGTCAGATCCTCACCCTTCATGTAGACTCTCCATGAATACAGTGGATACAAATGCAGACTGATTGATATGCTTCTTGATGGGGATGTCACTACCAAGGACAATGCCATGGGGATTTCTAAAATTGTGACTAATCTTTGGAAAATTACAGTGAGAAAATAATATCTTCTCTCACTTTATATGCAGTTATATTGTTGGAAAATACTACTTACATTAAAATTATACAAAAAGTAATCTTCATTCACAATTAAACAACTTTTTAAGTATATTTTATTGAGTATGTTGTTATAGTAGTCCCAATTTTTTCCCTTTGCTCTTCTCTGCCCAGTACCCCTCTTCCCTGCAGCAAAGTCCCTCCCCTTAGTTCATGTCCATGAGTCATGCATATAAGTTCTTTGGCTTCATCCTTTTCTATATTATTCTTAACTTTCCCCTGTCTATTTTGTACCAACCAATTGTGCTTCTTAATCCCTGTACCATTTCCCCATTTCTCCCCCTTCCCCTTCCCAGCTGATAACCCTCCAAATGATCCCCATACCTATGATTCTGCTCCTATTCTGGTTTGCTTAGTTAGATTTTGTTTTTATTTTTTAGATTCAGTTGTTGATAAGTGTGAGTTTGCTGTCATTTTAATGTTCATAATCTTGATCTTCTTTTTCTTAAATAAGTCCCTTTGACATCTCATGTAATAAAGGCTTGGTGATGGTGAACTCTTAGCTTTACCTTGTCTGGGAAGCACTTCATCTGCCCTTCCATTCTAAATGATAGCTTTGCTGGATAGACTAATCTTGGTTGTAAGTCTTTGCTTTTCATTACCTTGAATACTTCTTGCCAGCCCCTTCTTGCCTACAAATTTTCTTTTGAGAAACCAGCTGACAGTCTTATAGGCACCCCTTTGTAGGCAACTCTCTGCTTTTCTCTTGCTGCTTTTAAGATTCTCTCTTTATCTTTAACCTTTGCATTTTAATGATGATGTGTCTTGGTGCAGTCCTCTTTGGGTCTAGCTTGTTTGGGACTCTCTGTGGTTCCTGGACTTATATGTCTATTTCCTTTGCCAAGTTTGGGAAGTTTTCTTCCATTATTTTCTCACATAAGCCTGCAATTTCTTGCTCTTCCTCTTGTCCTTCTGGCACCGCTATGATTCGGATGTTCGCATGTTTAAAGTTGTCCCAGAGTGAGTGGATCTGCAGATGTTCTAGGACTGTGAGGGACCTTTAAATAAGTAGACTCTGCTGAGAGACCAGCAGTTTCTTTTCTACCCCATCACCACTGGTTTGCACAGTCAGAAGCAATGAAGATTTATTTTCCCAGACGCTGGGACCATGAACTGCGCAGTCTGGTCTTGTGCAGGCAGCACTCTCCAGGTGTCCCTCCTGACTTTTTTAAATGTGTGACTGCGCTTTCCACTGGCCTTCCACTGTTGCCACTGCTGCTGCCACCACACCATGCATTCTCTCTCTTGGCTCCGCCACTCCTACCTGCCTGGATGAGTATTTCTTCTTTATATCTTTATTTTTTGGACTTCCATGCAGCCTGATTTTCTGGAACTTCTGGTTGTGTCTAGTTTTGAGGTAGTTATATTTCTTCTTAATTGTAGAGGGAAACATTGCATGTCTGTCTAGGCCTACATCTTGGCTGGAGTCCCCCAATTTTTTTCAGAAATAAGTGAGTATTGACGAGGTGTTGTTCCCCACATGAATGTTCTGTGGAAACTAGGAACACAACAGGGAGTTGTGACTATTCTTCATTGAGCAGGACCATCAATGCTTTGTAAGACACAGATTCTAGCCGAGGAGTTAAGCACTGTGACATAAATGTTAGGTACATTAATTTTGAAAATCCATTAGATCAGTTTTCTCAAGAAGGAGACATTATTTTAGAACAGTAGGCCCTGTGAGAAAGAGCAGGCTGGGTGAAATAATCAGGGGGAGGCCAGCAAGTAGTCACCAGATACTTGTGGACAAGAAAAAACATTGAGGCAATATGCTTACAAGAAGGAAGACCTTATAAAAGGAAGCTATCTGAGCATGAAGAACTGGCCAGGAGCATAAGTTCTTCCAGAAGAAGTTGTAACTAGAAATAGATGATTAAACATGCATAGGCTGAAGAACATAAACTTGCCTTAACTACTTAAGGGACTACTATTTTGCGGTGTAGTTATTATTTTCACCTTGAGTAAAGTTAAGACTATAAGAGTAAATTTAAAGTAACTGAGAAGATTATTTGATGCTTAAATATTAACAAAGATGGAAGAAATGGTGAGTTCCTTGTCACTGGCATGATCAAAGATGACCCTGGTTTACACTTGGTGGGGATTTGTGGAGGAAGTGCATAAATCATGGCAGGTTGGTATTTTAAATACTTGGCCTTCAGTAACCTTCCAAAACCTGAGAACTTTTGATTTTGTAAAACAAAGTATTATTCAGCTATACATCTAATTGGGGTACTGGTTCAAAGAAGAAAATTTCAATAAACATGAGAGGGTGTAAGGTAGCTCTGGGCTAAATAATGGAGGAAATATTTGTGGAGGACTTAGGAAGATATTCAGAGTTGAGACAATGTTCTGAAGAAATCTGTAGAGGAGGAAAAAACATCAAACATTCAGAGGTCAGTCTGACTAAACCTAAGCTTCTTGTAGAATTATAATAAAAACTGGGCTCATTGAATTACGGTGTGATACAATTGATGGGAGAATAAATTTTTGTTAACTGAGAAATACTGTACAAGTATCAATTATTATTTTATTTTCACCAAGAGACTTAAACCAGCAAGTAAACTGTCAGGAAATCTTGTAGGAGATAATGCCCAGGTTCAAGGTCAGCCAAGAGTGTCACAGTAGAAGAATAAAACTAGGAAAACTATTTAAGTTTCTGAGAAACAGGCAGCTATGCAAGCAGTTTACATCAAGGGAAAGGATTCTGACCACCAGAGAGATTACTAAGAATTAGAGAACACCTAAATCCCATAAAAATTATATATCTTTCAGCAGGTAACCCTGGTATAAACTCAGATCTGGCACAAAATAAAAAGGATCCCAAGAAGCAAGTCAAAAGCTCAGTGAATGGAACTGAAATATAAGGTCATGGTGGTACCAAGAAAAAGGCTCACTTGTTTTTGAACCTATAAATTAATAACCTGAGGTTCCTTAAACTTTTATATTTAGTGGAAAGGGTCACCTCTGAGCTTAGGTTAGAGCTGAACTAGAGTTAGAAATTAAGTGCTTCTGTACTGGAAAATAAGGGGAAAAAGAAAACACTCTGAACAATAGCTATATGAGATCTGTCCAGAAAAAGTCCAGCCATTATTAATCTAAAGAGAATGGTTTGCACAACATCAATGTAACCTGGCAGCCAAGGAGAGTTGACTGGAATGTGCATGCATGAACAATTATGACTTCACTGTACTAGCCAGTGTGGGCAGTAGTTGCCATTGAGTGAGCATGTGTACAATGTGGTCCTCGCATTCAAAATGATTGAGCAAGTAGAGCAATGAATCTGCATCAAATTTTGTCTTAAACTTTCACATTCCTCCATGGAAACTATCTGGATGATTCAGAAGGCTGCAGCTCTGGGCAACTGGTGATTGGCAGCTTCATCGCGACAATGTACCCACTCATGCGTTACATCTCGGTAGAGATTTTTTGGCAAAATATCAAATCACCCAGGTGACTCAGCCCCACTACAGCCCAGATTTGGTGCCCAGCGACTTCTGGCTTTTACCAAAACTAAAATCACCTTTGAAAAGGAAGAGATACCAGACCACTGGTGAGACTCAAGAAAATATTATGGGGCAGCTGACGGCTATTGGAAGAACTGTGTGAGGTCCCAAGGTGCCTACTTTGAAAGGGACTGAGGCATCATTGTCCTATGTACAATGTTTCTTGTATCTTCTTCAAAAATGACTCTATTTTTCATATTACATGGCTGCACACCTTCCAAACAGACATCGTATTTAGACTTGTATGCCTACTCTCATCAGTTGCTAACTGCTGCCTGGAACATGATACTGAGAAGATTTGTTACTGCTCAGCATTAAAAAAAATGTCACAATCAAGTGATGCTACCTTCCATTGGCATAAGACAGAGTCAACACAAGAATCACATGTTCATCATTACTGCACAAGAACATTCCAAATTAGAAACAATGTTCTGGAATAAATTTGAGTAAGAGTGTGGCAAACCTTAATTACCCAATTGAAGGATCATGATTTTATGTAAGAGCTATGGAATGTCACTTGAAGGTCATGGCAACAAGAGATGTGCACTCCTGGTGTTTACTTAGGTTAACTGAACAGGTTTGCAGAGAAGATAGGTTCATCAGGATAGTTACTATTCTTCAACATCTTTACTTGTGGTTCTCAGTTTTCTTTCTGGTGTGAGAAATTTTCTGTACAGTGAACTGTAAAAGCAATTGCCAATAAGAATTATTTCATGTACACATAATCCCCTGTGCAGCATGGTGCAAATTTATTCATGATCTTCTCCAGCTAATATGAGAAAACTCAGCTGCAGTGCTAAAAATGACAGAATGATTTATATATAAAATTGAAATCCACATTAAAATTCTTGTACTTGTTCTCCTGCTCTGGAATTTGAAAGGATGTTTAGAAAAATAACCCTTTCAAAGGTAAGATGTGCAGGTGGGAGATTAGCATTATTGCTCATATATGATATAATTTATGTGTTGCTTGTGAATATATATAATAAAGATACTGAAGAAATGACATAAAAACTGATGTATAAACTAAGTAAAAATTATATTGATATGATTTTAATCTGAGAATTAAAAAATATATATCGTACTGCAAACCAATTTTATACATGAAGAAAATGAGACCTAGAGAGCTGTAGAGACTCACCAAAGTTTTCGTAATAGAGGCAGAAATGTGACTTGTTTTAGATCTGCCATGTGCAAAACCTTTGTGCTTTCCTCCCTGTAATGATGTATTTTGAGTTTTTTCTTAAAGTACCATCATTGTCCACTAGTTTCTAATATTAAAAATCTTTTTTAAATCATATATACTATGGGGAAAATGGAGTCAATAAGGATCCCTCACCCAGATGTCCCGGCATGAATGGCTCAACAGCACTAGGTAGCAACCTGCATGCGTGACCACTCACCATTATGTAACCAATGATGCCATACTCTGGCATGCAGCCGACTTTGTCTATGCTTAGTATATAGAGAAGATGGGATGTTCTGCCTACATGGATCTCCCCAGCATCCAGAATAAAGGCATGTCAGATATCCTGACAGCTCTGCATAGTTTCTTCCATCTGCCCAAATCCTGAGTTGACCTGCTTGGTCTTGAACGTTTGCACAACAGTTGGTGTAGTCATTGGCAGGATTTGTCACAGCACAGTATGGAACCCTTGTTACCCCTGAAGAGGGGCTTAGAAGGGTGGACTGCCACTAGCATGTAGTATTCAGTGGCAAGTATCCTTGTGGCCTGGGCTCCTTCTCAGAACTGGCCTGACATCAGTAGTGCTCCAGACATGGTAGAGAAAGCCCTGTGGGTAGTTGGGAGGACCCTAGAGAAGCCAAGTATCTGGGCAGCCTCAGGGACCATGGGCGGGGTATTTCTTTCAGTTTTGCAAGCTGAGACCAAGATGGCACTTCATGATGTGGTGAAGTTCCAAGAGTTCCAGGAGAATAAAGAAACCTTGGGGGCTCTGATCCATGCCCTGGAAGAGGACCTCAAAAAATAGAGTTGCAGAAGTTCCCCTCTCCAGTTGTAGCAGATAACTTGGAAAAGGGGGAAGAGGAACCAGTTCCCTTGTGAGCCCACCCAGTGGTAGTACAGAAGAGGAAATTGCAGCAGCCTATGGGGCCTGTGGGGAACCTAGCTGGCCCACCAAGATCGTTGAGCACACCAGATACTGCCCCTATATGCAGCCTTAACTAGTAGATTTGATGAAGCAGTTTTGGCAGAGCCCTGGGGAGCCTTTACACATTGCTCCTCTACCTTTTGGACTTACGAGTGGACAGCATTATGTGCACTGATGAGATGGAAAAGTAAGCGTCCATTATGACACACCCCTCCCTGTGCCAGCAGGTACAGAATAGGTGGTGGCATGGAGTAGAGCAGGGATCCCACTCCCTCTTAGAATGGATCATGGCCACCATCCATATGGTTTGGACAGGTGCAGGAGACATGTCTGACCACGAGTAAATGGCAGTCTTATGCAGAGCTAGTACAGATCTTATGGGAATTGGGTATGTGTCAGGCTAATGGCCCAGGGTGCTGCAGCATGCCTCTTCTTCCTATTTTGGGTCTCTTATGGCCACTTTGGTTCCATATGTCTGGCGCCACATTAATGAAATCATTACAATGGTGGCAAGTCTGGGAGAGGCAGAGAGCCAGAAGACCCAGAAAGGGGTTCAAGTGGTATCTTGAACCCTCTCCTCTCTTCAGGTAAAGAGTGAACCCATGCCGGTAACTCACACCTAGATGTGGGCTGATCTTCTGGAGGCTGGAGTAGATCAAAACAAAATTATAAGAAGCTGAAAGCCTATCTATTAGAACTGTGGAAACAGTTGTGAGCTGACCATTTCCAGCAGCCTCAGAAGAAGGAAGTGAAAGGGCAGCAGAGAGTTGTGCCCCGGGAAACTCGTGCTGTGCATCTTGAAGACTACATGACTGTGCCAGCCACCTCCCAAGAGGAAGGAGATATTCTTTGGAAATTTGAATAAGGGGAGGACCAAGGAATCCATCTGCAGGGGACAGGCAGGGACTGGAGGTCACATGTGGAATTGACTATCCACTTGTCCCCTACAAATGTCCAGTAGGTTCTAGCCCCAGCAGATACAGGAGCAGAATGTACTCTCCTATATGGAAACCTTGATAAGTTATCAGCGCCTGCAGCCCTTGTAGATGGTTATGGGGGACACAGTGTAAAAGTGAATGCTGTTCATGTGTGCCCCATTCCTGAGTATATCTTGGGCATTGGTGTGCTTCAAGGGTTGTGGCTACAGACCACTGTGGGGAAGCTTCACTTGCAAGTGAGGGTGGTAAAAGCAGTTCTATGAGGTTGTGCAGTTGTCACCCCCATGCAGTTGTCACCCCCACTGTGGGTATCAGTGACTAAGCAGTACCAATTATCTAGAGGGCATGAGGAAATCATGGCCACTATTGGGGAACTAAAAAAGGTGGAAATCATTAGAACAGCCCACAGCCCCTTTAACTCCCCTATATGGCCAATGCATAAGCCTGATGTCACGTGGAGAATGAGGGTGGATTTTCAGGTGTTAAATAAGGTTATTCCCCCAATACATGCAGCGGTCCCCTCAGTGATGGACTTGATGGACCAGTTAACTAATCAGTTGGAGACTTACCATCTTGTGGCTGACTTGACAGATGCTTTTTCTCCATTGACATTGCCCCAGAGAGTCAAGACAGTTTGCCTTTACCTGGGAAGGCTGGCAATGAATCTTTATAGTGCTTCCACAAGGGTATTTGCACAGCCCAACTATTTGTCATGGACTTGTGGCAGAGAACCTAGCCAAGTGGCCATGTTCTGCTACAGTGTGCCTCTTCCTCTATAGTGATGACATTCTGTTAACCAGTGATTCTCTTGCAGAGTCAGAGAAAGTGGTACCACAAATGCTGTCACATCTAAAGACATGTGCCTGGGAGGTCAATGAAGCCAAGTTGCAGGGTCCTGGATTGTCTGTCAATTTCTTGGGGGTTGGCTGGTAGGGTAAGACAAAAGTTATCCCTGATTCAGTGATACAAAATTCAGGCATAGCCTATGCCCCCCATAGGGAAGCAACTTCAGATATTTCTGGGTTTGCTTGGATACTGGAGAGTATTCATACCACATCAGGATCAGACAATTCTCCTCATCTAAGTACTGGTAAAGAAAGGGGTGAGGTGTGACTAGACCTCAGCTGTGGTACAACTTTCCAGGGAGCAAAGCATGTCATTAAATGTGCTCAGGGGACTTCCGGCCAAGATGGAGGCTTAGACGGACACGCTAGGTCTCCCTCTACAACTAGAGAGGAATACAACTACTTCAAAACAAAGGATAACTAGAAATTCCAGAAAATAAAACTACACGGAAGTCCAACATATGAAGTTATAAACCAGCGGTGCCATTTGGGCAGGTAAGAGTTAAAGAGGGCAGTGCTGTTTGCGGTTGCACCCGGAGCGGCGGGCGGCGAGGAATCCCGGCTGCGCAAGCCCCTGGCGGTGCGCGACCGGCGAGGAGTCCCAGCTACGCAAGCCCCTGGCGGTGCGCGACTCCGGCGCTGGGGAGAGCGGCCGCCGCATCACCTTGAACAGTGAGGCCCAGGGGGACGGGAGGACGGATCCCGGTCTCCTAGCTGAATAACTGTGTGAATCCATCTTGGACCCCCACCCCCAAAGAAAGCACCACAGGGCTGCGAAATAGGTTGTGGACAGGCAGACGCCGGTCGCTGATTTGTGACGCCAAACGGCGCCCGCCGGTCGCTGGGTCATTACGAGTACACAGGCACTGCCCCCGACAGCCGGCCCAAGAAAACAAAACGCATCTGTCAAAATGAGGCAGACAACTATAGAAATACCGGTGACACAACTCACCAGACAGCAGATAGAGAACCTGACAGATGAACAGATAAGAAACCTGTCAGAGGCTCAGTTCTGGGCCATTGTTATCAGGTGGCTTACAGAATTCACAAAAGAGCAGGAAAAAGATAAGAAAGAAGCGAAAAAATTTCATAACGAAAGGAACAAAACCGCATACGAGATAGAAGGTGAGAAAAAATCCAGAGTTCATTTCAACAAACTGGAATATGGAGAAGGAACAAGCAGTCAACCAATGCAGCGAGAGGAAATGGGAAGCAACAATGAGAGGATCAGAAACCTCTGGGACAGCTATAAAAGGCCCAACATAAGAATCATTGGTTTGCCAGAGAATGAGGAAGATGAACTAGAACTTGAAAAATTGAGTGAAAATATAATAAAGGAGAACTTCCCAGACTTGGGGAAGGGAATAGACTTGCAGGTCCAGGAAGCAAAGAGAGTTCCCAAGAGACTGGACCCAGGGAGAACCACTCCAAGACACATTATAATCAAAATGTCAAAAATTAAAGATAAAGAGAGAATCTTAAAAGCAGCAAGAGAGAAGAAAAGAATTATGTACAAAGGGGTCCCAATTAGACTATCAGCTGACTTCTCAAGGGAGACCCTACAGGCAAGAAGGGACTGGCAAGAAATATTCAAAGTAATGAAAATCCAAAACCTACAACCACGAATACTCTATCCAGCAAAATTGTCATTCAGAATAGAAGGACAGAGAAAGTGTTTCCAGGACAAAATAAAACTGAAAGAGTTCATTAGATCCAAACCACTGTTATATGAGATGTTAAAGGGACTGGTTTAAAAAAACAGAAGCTAGGGAGATGAAAAAAAGGCAAACTAAATAGGCAACGAGAGTGGAAAAGGAACTGTGGGTACGGGAAGCATATTGGGGGGAGGTCAACAGGGAGGGGGAATGGGGAAAGGGAGGGAGATGATATAGGAATTGGGGATCAAGGTAGGAGGGAATGGAATAGACGGAGAGAGGTTGGGAGGAACTGTATGCACAACTAATGGACATAATCTAAAAGGGGGGGACAACTGGAGGGAGGGGGGCCACCGGGTGGAGGGGAGCAGAGGGAAGGGAAATTGGCACAAATGTAATATTTTAATCAATAAAACACATTAAATCTGAAAAAAAAATGTGCTCAGGCTTTGCATACTCTAGATCTTAATAGGCCTTGTGATTTAGATGTGCATGTGATACATGAGGGCTTTGGATGGGGCCCCTGGCAGCATTCAGAACACCTGTGGCAACCCTTGGGGTTTTTTTCCCAGGTGTGGAAAGGAGCCAAAGTCTGATACTCCTTAAATGAGAAGCAGCTAGCAGCAGTATCTACTGTCCTGTTAGCCACACAGGCTATAACAGAAACAGCCCCTGTGATGGTAAAGACCACTTATTTCATTGTGGGATGAGTTCAAGACTGGATAGATAAGCCATGCAGTGGGACAGATCAGATGCCCACATTAGCCAAGTGGGCAGCTTATCTGCAGCAAAGGAGCACTCTCCACTAGCCCTTTGTGGGCTAAGTTACAGAAAATATTACATCCTGTTACCTATGTGACTGAAAAATCTACTGCTCCTCTCAGACTAGAAGAAATGGAACCTAGTCCTTTACAGAAAGGGAAGGCACCTATCCCTGCAGATGCTTGGTACATGGATAGGCCCAGCAGAGGCCAGCCTGCCATGCAGACCACTGTGGCAATCCAGCCAGAGATGGACACTATCAGGTTTGACACTGAAATTGGTCAGAGTAGCCAATGGGCAGAGCTGAGAGCTGTGTGGCTCGTAGTTATGAATGAGGCACTGCCCTAGACTATTTGCGTAGATAGCTGGGCAGTGTACCAAGGCTTAACTGTGAATCTCTACATGGCATGCTAATCTATAGATGGTTATGCACATAGGACATTATGGGGGCAGGATTGTGGCAAGACCTATGAAAATTAGGTAATCAGAAAGAAGTTACTGTGTATCATGTGACTGGGCACATGCCCTTAGCTTCCCCTGGAAGTAATGAAACCAATACTCTAGCCAAGGTGTGGTGGCTAGAAATGGTGCCCAATGGCCCATCTGGAAGGGAATTTGTCCAATGGCTGCACCAATGCCTTTTTCATGCTGGGCAAAAGACCATGTGGTCAACTGCGAAATCCTGGGGGTTATCTGTAAACTTAGCAGAGGTGAAGGAGGCTTGTGAGACCTGTGTCATCTGTTCATGAGAACATCCCCAAAGGCCTGCAGGAACTCCTGGATAAGTGGTGTGAGGATGCGTACCACTGACTCAGTGGCAGGTTGGTGTGATTGGATCCTTACCCAGCTCAGAAGCATATAAGAATGCAACCATGTGTGTAGACATGACCACTGGACTATTGGCTGCATACCCTGTACGCCATCCAGATCAGAAAGTAGTAATCACTGCACTAGAGTTCTTATGTGCCACCTATGTGTGACCCTTGCTTATTGATAGTGATTGGGGATGCAGTTTACCGGGGTCCTGGTGCAACAGTGGGCCCATGACATACAGATAGACTGGAAGTTTCATGTAGCTTACCACCCCCAGGCTGCAGGAATGACTGAATGGTATAATGGCCTATTAAAGCAGGGTTTATGAGTCACGTCTGCCACTCCTACATTGAGGGACTGGACAAAATGCTTGTGAAATATTCTCCAAACTCTAAATGAGAAAAGTAGGAGGGGAGGTCCAGGTTCAGTGGAAGCATTACTTTGCTGGGCTGCTGCTCCTATCCAACAGCAGGTGCAGACAAAGGACACTCTCCTGAAACTAGGCATAGGAAGACTAGGAAATATCCTGTTGTCTGTACTGGAGGGCCTGGAGCAGGACCAGACAGCTACATTACTTGGACCTGGCCAAGTAACTCCCTACAGGCGTTGGCTAGCCCTTGTTGCCCCTTGGGGGCAAGGGATAGAGAAAAACCTGAAGATAGTGCCGTGGGTGATTGGACAATGGACCCCAGTGTTATGGGTAACATACCAAGGGCCAACAGACCATGAAATGTTTCTCTGTGGTTCCTTTGTAATTTTTCTATAGCCTTTTATGAGTTCTCCCCTCACGCTGCAAGTAGATATTGAACCGAGGCACAAAAGGTGTGGTACTTGTGTCCCAGGAGGTCCCCTCTGCCAGCCACTATGTTATTGACTGATCAGAAACTTGCATGTATATTGCCTGAAGGGAGGGATTTGCCACTGTTTGTTCCAGTAACTGCTTTGTCTTTTTGCCCCTAGGGTGCATACTAACACCTTAGTTGAATGGGCACATACTTATGCTGCAGAGGCTAACCAGTCAGCCTGTTGGATCTGCACTGAAATTCCTCTCAGCATGTCTGGGGCCTCCCCTGGCACATGTCTCCAGCCACTGTGACCAATTGGCCTTGGCTTCAAAGCCAATGAAACAGTGCACACTTCTTGTGGAACGTAACCTGGGCTGACAACTATGTAGGGGTAGAGCGGTACAACCAGTCCTGCCCGGCAGCTGGCTACACCATATGGGATGACTCGGTGTGGCTCATGGCTGAAGCCATGGAGCTGACTGGACCAGCTCCCCTCTGTATTGAAAATCCTAAAGAGAAAGACCAGGTGGGCTGGATTCCTGTAGGTTTGTGTCAGACCCATACTACCACTGAGCATTATTGGAAGGCAAGTGGTAAAGCATGGGCCATAGTGTCCACTGGAGCCCTTTGGATATATGTGGCTCACATGAATGGCCTTATTTGCCCAGGAACTGGACTAGCCATTGTACCTGGGGCTGGCCTCATCTGCTGGCCCAAGTCCAGAAAACCCGTGTAACTTGGGAAGTGTTTAAAGCACGATGCTGGGTAAAGCGCAACCCCTGGTGGTAGTACCAATTAGCTAGTTTTATCCCTTCAAGCTACTTTCATAGTAACAGAAGCTGAGGTAATAGCATTGGCATTGCACACTGTCCGGGCATTGAATGCAACACATGATGCCTTAAACCTATTGAACAAGGAAGTGTATCAGTTATGAAAAGTAGCTTTGCAGAATCACATGGCCCTAGACATGCTTACTACCTCCCAGGGTGGAGTATGTGCCCTAGCCAGGGCTAAATGCTGTGTATACATTCCTGATGTCCACTACAATGTTAGCCAAGCTTTGCAAGCAATTAACTTCTGAAATGCATGCCATTGAACACCTGACCAGCAACTCTTTACAAGAATGGTGGGCATCCCTAACCTCTGAATGGCGGTGGGCCCTTGCTGTGTTAGGAGGCAGTGCCTGCATATTAGTCACTTGTTGCTGTAGTCTCTATTGCTGTTGTGGTTTACAGGTGCAGGGCTTGGCCCTTCTCACCAAGGGACCCTCGAGGAAGACAGATCTTGCATAGATTGTACAGTGAGGAACCCTGAAGGGGTGAAATGTGGGGAAAGTGGAGTCAGTCAGGCTTCCTCACCTGGATGTACAGGCATGAATTGCTTCATAGCACTAGCTAGAAACCCACACGCACACAGCACTTACTATTATGTAACCAATGATGTCATACTCTGGCACACAGCCAGTTTTGTCTATAGGGAATACGGGACTTTCCACCTGTGTGTATCACCTTAGCACCTGGAATAAACGCATGTAAGATATCATGATGGCTCTGCATATTTTCTTCTGTCTGTCTGAATCCCAAGTGGACCTGTCTGGTCTCAATGTTTGCACAACACATACTCTCTGTTTCCCCTTCCCTAAATCCTTGCTACCTTACTGCTAATATCTGTCTGTCCTTCTGCTAACTTAACTTTTGCATTTACCTCTTTTTTTCTTCTTTAATTACTCTTGGATTTCTCATCTTTATTAGTTTGGTGGTTTTTTGTTTGCTTGTTGTTGTTTTTTGTCATATCTCATTGTAGCGGCACAGGAGTTCAACTTTAGCCAGGTTTACCTTGGATACAGTGAGACCGAAAAAGACAGTGGAGCATTTGAGAGGGAATTCATACCAGTTTATTCTCACTCTTGCGGGCAAGGATGGAACAACAGGATCTGCCTTTCAATTCTTGTGGTGGCAAACAAGAACATGGGCCAAGGGATCATCTGCCTCCAGTCTCATCCTGTGGTGGCGGGCAAGGACATAGGGAGCTGTGGGAGCCATAATCATTTGCCAGCTGCATTGCTTGAACAGTAGGGGCCTGTATATATACATGAAGTTAACAAAGGTGGCACACAGCCAGTCTGAGCTGTGTAATGCTTACACAGAAAGAATTCTCTTACAGAAGGGTAACGTAAGGAAATAAAAATATATGTGTGTAGAGGTGAGGACTCTGGCTGTGTCACCCATTAACCTGACATGACACCCATTAACCATTATTAGTTTTAGGTTTGAACAACATCTTTTATATCATTTTTCCCAGAATCAGAGAATTCAATAATATCCATTTCCTACTGATTCAGGTCCAACATTTTTGTAGCTTAATACTGAAGAATGAGATTCTAAAATGTAGCCCCAACTTTTGACCCACATCCAGAGAACATCACTCCTTTTATGCCCCATATCATATTTTATATGTAGATAAATACAAACATATAAGCTTAACATTATATATTATATACAGTTAGTACATTTTTCATATATATGCATACAAAGGTGTGTCACCTTATAAACTTGTACATATATATTAAATTTCAATTCACTGAATGCCCCAGAGGCTTTGTGCTCAGAAAGCACATCTAACCTGATTCCTCCATGCTTGCTTGTTAACTACTTCATCATAGGTGTTCAAGCATTTAGTGACTAACTGAAACTCCCTTCCCAGTTTATATGTCCCACTAATTCCTTATACAAGCATTTTCATTCTATTGAATTCATCCAGTCTCTGCTCAAGAATATGAACTGTGGTGGCCTTCATCTACTCACTCCTTTACACCAATCTCTCTACCTTCACAGCCATCCAGACTGGATTCTTTTCTACTACAGTCATACCTTGGTACTCGTTGGCTTCAGAACTCATCAAACCCTGTATTTATAGTATTTTGATGAGAAAAAAAATGTTTTAGAACTCGGCACTTGCTCAGTACTCATCGCATTTGCTAGAACTTGGATGAGTCATGACATGGCCCCACAAGAGAAACTGCTTCATCGGTCATTGTTAGAAATATTTGTTCAGCACTTGCCGGTTTCAGAACTCATCACAAGCTCTGGAATAATTACAGATACCACAGTACTACTTCAATTTCTACCCTTCTATTTAAATGCTAATTTTTCTTTATGCAGTCTTACTTGACTATTCATTTGGAAGGGTTTTTTTTTACTCTTCAGAAATTCTATCACTTAAGAATTGCAATACAGGCTGGAGGAAGATGGCGGAGGAGTGAGGGGAGGCTGTGCTTTCAGGCTCCCGAGACCCGTCTGCAGTTTGGGCTAATTGCAGACAGAACATCTCAGTGAGCAGCTGGACACTGGCAGGAGTCGAGCCATGGCACTGTTGGATTAGAGAAAATCCATCTGGGAACAACCTGTTTAGTGAGGATAGCGGAGGAAAAGGGGATGAAACGGGATTCCTGACTGGGGAGGCTGCCCGAGCTGTGGCTGGAAGTACACAAAGGCTTTTTGGTGACCACAGGCTACTCCAGAGAGGAGTTGGGAGGAGAGCGGATCTCTGCCCACTGGCAGAGACGGGACACAACCAAGTGGCATTGGTGCTGAAGGACAGGAGACAGCGTGCTGCCGGGCAAGTAAGAACATAATTCTCCTTTATATTTCTCTCTAGTGGACGGTGGAGAGGGGAGGAAAGTTTGGGGGTAGTAGGCCATTCTTGAGGAGCACAGGCACAGAGGCGTGCTGATCCACTCCCCAACCCTACCCTTGTGTCACGGGGGCGCGCATAGGGAAGTGCTCTCATTCACTGGCCCAGGTGCACAGGGCCGTGAGTCTGGGTGTCCCTTGGACACTCCCCAACAGGCATAAGGTCAGTGCCCCAAAGGGCACAGGGAGGGCCCACTGAACACGCAGAGGACCACGCACAGAAACCCCTAGACAGCTCCAGTGGGCGCCGGGCCCCAGGCCGGAAAGCAGACCACTAGCTCAGGCTCTGTTCGTGCCCACCCAGACAGGTGATGGAAGGCGAGCAGCTGCGGCTCTGGAACAGCAGGCGGCAGCGACTCACGGACGCTCACTTCCACTGTGCACAAGTGTCCGGGGCCCCGCTTTAAGAGGCGAGAGACCAACTCCCGGAGCTCGGCTCAGCGGGACTAAGGACATGGGCACCCAAGAGTGAAAACACCTCAGCCCAGCGACAATAGGCGCCATTCGCGGGGCAAGCTCTCGGGCCGCCTGAGCGTGCAGGGACGCGTGCTCAACGACACCTCAGTGTGAGCATGAAAACACCTCAGCCCGGCAACAATAGGCGCCAATCGGGGGGCAAGCTCTTGGGCCGCCTGCGTGCACGCGGGGACACCTCGGCGCAAGCACGGAAACACCTCGGCCTGGCGACAATAGGCGCCAATCGAGGAGCAAGCTCTCAGGCCGCCCCGCCTGTGCAGGGACTCGTGTGCAAGGACACCTCAGCTGGCTCCAGCGGGCAGCAAGGGAGCGCGCTGTGCCTGCAACCGCTGGTGCACACCATTGCTGCAAGAAACAAGAATCTCTGAACCACCACACTAGACCTGCTGCGGACGCAGAAAAAGAAGACGACACACCAAGGCTGAATTGAGTAAAAACATTCCTTTTTTATTCTCTCTGTCTTCTTTCTTTCTTTCTTCTTTCTTATTTCTTTTCTTTCTTTCTTTCTTCTTTTCTTTCTTCTTTTTTCTTGTTTTTGCTGGTGTTTTTTCTTTTATATTTTCCTCCCTTCCAAGGAAAAAAAAAAAAAAAAAAAAAGGAGAGAGGAGGAGAGGAGAGGAGGGGAAGAAAAAAGGAAAAGAAAAATAAACTATATCACTAATGTGTTGCATATAACCTCTCCTTCTCATCCTTTCTCTTTAATCATTGTTTATTTGTTTGTGTGTCTCGTTTAGCCCCCCTATCACTCTAAATAATAGAATATAATTACTATATAAACCCAATACAATACAATCCCACTTTCTTACTATATTATGCATTTTTCCATCCTTTTCTTCTATTTTTATTAACATACAATGTAAATATTACCTACTGGCTTGCATAGTCTCAACTATTATTAATCTATCACCCCCTCTATCAAAAATTATATTTTTCCTCCCTAAAAACAACTCTTATCTATTCTTCTTATAGTATAAAAGCTCTAATCTCTTTACATTTATATTAATATGGGCTCATTGGCTGACAATAGCCGGATAGAGGGTGGGGGATATTTTTTGAGGGTGTTGGTTTCCTGCCTGGGCTGTGTGTTTATGTTTTTAACAGCATCTCCACAAAAGAACTCAAGACAAAGTGGATAGAGTGACTCTCAATCAACTAGCTAGAAGGAAAATCTTACCAAAGAACACCTGAAATATAACCAGACAGCATAAACAAACAACATAAAGGGTAACCCAAGAACATCAGGCTCAGGATATCAAAGAGACTGAACCACTGAAACCCCCAGATCTCCCATAAAGAATCTCACACCACAAAGGAGGGAAGTCAAAGCAGACCACCGCCCCACAAGAAAAAACAAACAAACAAATAAATAAAAACAAGAAGAATCCAACATGGTAAGATGCAAAAATAACCCCTCAATGAAAAGAAAAGAGAAATCCTCAGAAAGAGAGATAGACGAAATAGACATAGCCCAAATGTCAGACATGGAATTCAAAACAATGGTGGTGAAGAAGCTCAATATATTTGAAAACCTTAAAAACAACTATGACAACCTCCAAGGAAGTTACCAGCAGCTCCAAGAAAATTACAGGGAACTTGCAGAGAACTACACCAGCATAAAAAAAAAGATATAGAAACTGTTAACAAGAACCAGGAAGAATTGAAGAATTCAATCTCTGAACTGAAAAAAAACAGTAGAATCGGTCAAAAGCAGACTAAACGAAGCAGAGGATCAGATTAGTGAGTTAGAAGATAATGTAGAGAAAAACTCCCGGACAATACAGCAAAATGAAAAAAGATTGAAAAAATATGAACAAGATGTAAGGGAATTACAGGATAGCATGAGAGAATTAATATCAGGATCATCGGAATTAGAGAGGGAGAAGAAAAGGAGCACGGAATTGAAAAACTGATAGGAGAAACAGTGACAGAAAATTTTTTGAACCCGATGAGAGAAAAAGTTATACAAGTTCAGGAAGCACAGAGAGTTCCAATGAAGAGGAACCCCCCAAAACCCACTCCAAAGCACATCATAATTAAAATGGCAACATTTCAAGACAAAGAGAGAATCCTAAAAGCAGCAAGAGAAAAACAGCAAATAACATACAAGGGAGCTCCGATAAGGCTATCAACTGATTTCTCAACAGAAACATTTCAAGCCAGAAGGGAATGGTCAAAAATATTTCAAGCAATGAAAAACAAAGGCCTACAACCAATAATACTCTACCCAGCAAGGCTTTCATTCAAAATAGAAGGTGAAATAAGGAGTTTCTCAGACAAAGGAAGACTAAAAGAATACAGCTCCAGCAAACCAGCATTGCAAGAGATGCTAAAGGGAGTGTTCTAAGAAAAAAGAAGAAGAAGAAGGAAAAAAAAAGAGAGGAGAGGAACAGAGGTACAAAGGGAAATGAATAAATACACGTCAATAATAACCTTAAATGTAAATGGATTAAATGCTCCAATTAAAAGACATAGGGTAACGGAATGGATCAGAAAACAGGACCCACATATTTGCTGTCTACAAGAAACACACCTCAAAACAAAAGATTTACACAGACTGAAAGTAAAGGGATATAAAAAAATATTCCAAGCAAACGGACCGGAAAAAAAAGCCAGGGTAGCAGTCCTCATATCAGACAAAATGGATTTCAAAGCAAGGGCAATAAAAAGAGACAAAGAAGAACATTTCATAATACTTAAAGGAACAATCCACCAAGAAGATATGACATTGATAAACATATATGTACCCAACATAGGAGCACCCAAATACGTAAAGCAAATACTAGAAGACCACAAGAAGGATATCAACAACAACACACTCATAGTAGGGGATTTCAACACTCCATTATCAACAATAGACAGATCATCAAAGCAAAGAAACACCAAGGATATACAGGCATTGAACAACACACAAAACCACATGGACCTAACTGATATATATAGAACTTTTCACCCCAAAAAAGCAAAATATACATTCCTTTCAAATGCACATGGAACATTTTCAAAGATAGACCACATGATAGGACACAAAACAAGCCTCAACAAATTCAAGAAAATTGAAATCATATCAAGCATCTTTTCAGATCACAATGCCTTGAAACTAAAAATCAACCTCAGAGAAAAACATCAAAGACACCCAAACTCATGGAGAATGAATAACATGCTACTAAATAATGAATGGGTTAACAATAACATCAAAGAAGAAATCAAGAAATTTCTAGAAACTAATGACAATGAACACACAACAGCCCAAAACCTATGGGACACAACAAAAGCAGTCCTAAGAGCGAAGTTCAGAGCAATACAGGCATACCTGAAAAGGATAGAAGAATCTCAAATAAAAAATCTAACCCACAAGCTATAAGAACTAGAACAACAACAACAAACAAAGTGTAGGGCAAAAAGAAGGAAAGAAATCATCAAGATCAGAGCAGAAATAAAGAACATAGAGACTAAACAAACAATCCAAAAGATCAACAAAACTAGGAGCTGGTTCTTCGAAAAAATAAACAAAATTGACAAGCCTCTAGCCAGGCTCATCAAGAAAAAAAAAAGGGAAGACTCAAATAAATAAAATCAGAAATGAAAGAGGAGAAATCATGACTGATACCACAGAAATACAAATGATAGTTAGAAATTACTACAGACAACTGTATGCCAAGAAATTTGACAATCTAGAACAAATGGACAAATTTCTAGAAACATATAACCTTCCAAAACTGAATCAAGAAGAAGTGGAAAGTCTCAACAGACCAATAACAAAGAAGGACATTGAAACAGTAATCCAAAATCTCCGTGCACACAAAAGCCCTGGACCGGATGGCTTCACAGGCGAATTCTACAAAACATTCAGGGAAGAACTAACTCCTATCCTCCTCAAACTGTTCCAAAAAATCCAAGAAGAGGGGAAAATCCCAAACTCTTTCTATGAAGCCACTATTATCCTAATCCCCAAACCAGGTCAAGACACAACAAAGAAAGAAAACTACAGGCCAATATCACTGATGAACATAGATGCTAAAATCCTCAATAAAATATTGGCAAACAGGATCCAGCAATACATCAAAAAGTTCATGCATCATGATCAAGTGGGATTCATCCCAGGGATTCAGAGATGGTTTAATATTCACAAATCAGTAAATATAATATATCACCTAAACAAAATGAAAGACAAAAATTACATGATCATATCAATAGATGCAGAAAAAGCATTTGATAAAGTACAACACCCATTTATGATGAAAACACCTAGCAAAATGGGAATAGAGGGAGCATACCTTAACATAATTAAGGCTATATATGAGAAGCCTGAGGCCAACATCATACTCAATGGACAAAAACTAAAAGCATTCCCCCTGAATTCAGGAATTAGACAAGGTTGTCCACTCTCTCCACTCCTATTCAACATAGTGTTGGAAGTTCTAGCCATAGCAATCAGACAAGAAAAAGAAATAAAAGGCATCCAAATTGGGAAAGAGGAAGTAAAACTATCATTATATGCAGATGATATGATAGTATATCTAAAATCCTATAAACTCCACTAAAAGACTACTGGATATAATAAGTGAATTTGGCAAAATAGCAGGGTACAAAATAAATATACAGAAATCTAAGGCATTTCTGTACACCAACAACAAAATATCAGAGACAGAGACAAAAAAGAAAATACCATTTACTATAGCACCAAGGAAAATAAAGTACCTAGGAGTAAACTTAACCAAAGAGATAAAAGACCTGTTCTCTGAAAATTACATAACATTGAAGAAAGAAATTAAGAAAGATACAAATATATGGAAGCAAATAACATGTTCTTGGATGGGAAGAATCAACATCATCAAAATGGCCATACTATCCAAAGCAATTTACAGATTCAATGCAATCCCTATTAAAATACCAATGACATATTTCACAGGCCTAGAACAAATACTCCATAAATTCATATGGAACCAAAAAAGACCACGAATAGCAAAAGCAAACTTGAGACAGAAGAAAACAGCAGGAGGAATCACAACACCAGATATCAAACAATACTACAAAGCCATTGTGATCAAAACAGTCTGGTACTGGCATAAGAACAGACATATAGATCAGTGGAACAGAATAGAGAGTCCATAAATAAACCCAGGCCTCTATGGTCAACTAATATTTGATAAAGGAAGAAGGAACATAAAATGGAGTGAGAAGAGCCTCTTTAACAAATGGTGCTGGGAGAACTGGATAGGGACCTGCAAAAAAATGAAACTAGACCACCAACTTACACCACACACGAGAATAAACTCAAGATGGATTAAAGACTTAAATGTAAGCCATGACGCCATAAAAGTCCTAGAGGAAAACATAGGCAAGAAAATATCAGATATCTCACATAACAATTTCTTCACGGATACAACTCCTAAAGCAAGAGAAATAAAGAAAAAAAGTAAATAAATGGGATTACATCAAACTAAAGAGTTTCTGCTCAGCAAAAGAAAAGATCAGCAAGATGAAAAGGAAACGAACCATATGGGAAAACATATTTGCCAATGACATCACAGACAGGGGACTGATTTCCAAAATATATAAAGAGCTTATACGACTAAACATCAAGAAAACAAACAACTCAATTAAAAAATGGGCAAAGGACCTGAACAAACACTTCTCCAAAGAGGACCTACAGAAGGTCCATAGACACATGAAAAAATGCTCAACATCATTAGCCATCAGGGAAATGCAAATAAAAACCACAATGAGATACCATTTTACAACAGTCAGAATGGCCATCATCAACAAATCAACAAACAACAAGTGCTGGCGAGGATTTGGAGAAATGGGAACCCTACTGCACTGTTGGTGGGAATGCAGACTGGTGTAGCCACTATGGAAAACAGTATGGATTTACCCCAAAAGATTAAAAATGGAACTGCCTTTTGAACCAGTGACTCCACTACTAGGGTTATACCCGAAGAATATTGAAACACCAGTTCAAAAGAACTTATGCACCCCTATGTTCATTGCAGCACTGTTTACAATAGCTAAGTTCTGGAAACAACCTAAGTGCCCATCTGTAGATGAGTGGATCAAAAAACTGTGGTATATTTACACAATGGAATACTATGTAGCAGAAAGAAAGAAGGAACTCCTGCCATTTGTAACAACATGGATGGAACTAGAGAGAATTATGCTTAGTGAAATAAGCCAGGCAAAGAAAGAAAAATACCATATGATATCACCTAATACAGGAAACTAAAGAACAACACAAACAAAGGAACTAAATAGAACAAAGAGCAGAATAGAAGTCAATAGGGGGGAGGGGAGAGAGAGAGAAGGGGGATAAGTAAGAGAAGGGTTTGTTTAGTCAAAGAACCTGTATAAATGACTCATGGAAATGGACAACTGGGAGGGATATGATTGAGGGAGAGGGGGTGGGTTGGGTGGGGGAGAGAAATGGGGAAAATGGGACAACTGTAACTGAAAAACCAAAAAAAAAATAATAATAATAAATTTAAAAAAAAAAGAATTGCAATACAAGGCACTTGACAATAAGTGCCCTAAGTGCCTTGTATTGCAATTATTTGATTGCATGTTTTATTTTATATCCTTGTTGATAACAAGGATTGTCTTACCAATATTTCTGTTTCTTAAAGCAGGTAGTGCCAAATGATAAAGTATGAAATGTTATTTCAAGGTGGAACACAGACGCATTCCTTAACGAAAATTTGTATGAAATTTATTAAGGTTTGATAAGAAAAAATATCACATCAAAGGTAAGGAGGCAGGCTATGCATTTATTAGGCTCTTTTTATTTTATTGATCAAACATAAGTCATTTAACATAGACCAACCTAAAGGGATATAATGTTACAATTATGAAAAGGAAAATTCAATATGTAAATACAGCAAAAGAACCTGTATCGGTCAGTGGTAATTGGGAAGATGCTATATGAATTTGGTGCTCTTACAACTCCACTGGTGATGGGATGGCATCCAGAAATGTAGTCCTGTGAGAAGGAGGGGGCTGATTAAAATGGGGAGGGAACTGCAGAACTGGACTGCCTTTAGCAAAGTTAGATCCAAATTTGAGGGAAGGGAGCTATAAATCAATATTAGTGGCTGAACTGGACAAATGTAAGCTTTGGAGTCAGAGAGTCCTGGGATAAAGTCTAGCACAGCAATTGCACAAACAAATTATTCGACCTCTTCAAACTTTATTTTTGTCTTCAAAATGATGACAATTATTTTATTATTTATTGATTTTAGAGAGAGAGACAGGAAGAGAGGAAGAGAGAGGAAAGGAGGGTGAACATCAGTTTGTTGCTTCACTTATTTACGCATTCATTGGTTGATTCCTGTATGTGTCCTGACCAGGGATCAAACCTGCAACCTTGGTGTACTGGGATGATGCTCTCTAACCAACTGAGCCACCAGACCAGGGCCTGATGATAACAATTCTTACATTAATTCTTACCTCATATTTGCTATGAGGCAGGTCAAATATGGACAGGTAATATTACTGTAATCCCAGAGCACTTATATTGTACCACAGAATAATTTGAAGATAGGTAGGGATGCAGAGATAAGCTTTGGTCCTGGATAGAACCAGAGTGCTGACAGAATGCCATGGAGCCAACAATTTGTATGAAGTGAATGTGTGCTGGAATTACTGGGTAAAGGCTGGACCTTGTTGAGTGCCAGGGTTCCTGGTTCACTCCTGGCACTCTGGCTATTGAATGCATGACAAAGCCAGTTGATTTCAGCCCTCAGTCAGCTTGGGGTGGGTCTGGGTCTCATCATGCTTCATTAGGTTGGGCTCAAAATTTAGTGGAACTGAATTTACAAATAATTGCCCCTCAACTTTATATTTGAATGATAGGTAACGATTAAAATATATATGTATATCAGAGTGCTGTTCTCTACAATATTTATTTAATCAATCTATTGTGTAGCCAGGATTAAGAACCACTAATTGAAATTCATTACATACACAAATAAGTGGAGATGAAAAATTAGGGACTGCGAATTGAGTCCTCAGATGTAAAAAGATGTTACCACCCATTTGCTTTGGACTCCAGTTCTGAAAACGATTATTGTCTTGAGTTCCATGTCAAGTTTTAATTTAATTTATGTATTATGAATGTATTTCACAGTTTAAAGGCTATGAGATAGCTCTTTAAGTTAGGTAACTCACTATAAGATGTCTTGAATAAACCTTGGAGTAACATGGAACACTTGTACAAGGCTACTGGGAAAATTTAATGTTATATAAAGATGATGTTATGATCACAGTCTTACTTTCCTAGCACTCAAGAGCCCTTTATGTATACTTAAACCAAAATGTTCTCCCTCAGTAATTTTTCTGTCTACATGAGGTTTCCCAAAACAGAGACAGTATTGAAGCATTGTTCATAGCTGTTTTTTGTCTTAGTTTTTAAACTAACCAGTACAGACAGACTTTTTCCTATTGATGGTACTCTTGGGACAAATCTGTATGTGTAGATTTACTGTTGTTCTCTTTTCACAAATATGCATTGAATAATTGATTGATTCTTTATGAGCTTATTTATTTATTTATTCCATTCAAGTTTCCAGTAAAGATTTCAGACAAGATAGTGTCTAATGCATGCCTTGACCACTCTACCCTCACCTTCTCTTGAGGGCCATACTCCAGGACTCCAATCCAGGCTGAAGTGCCCAGTGAGTGGCATTCTGGGTTGCCTGTTTAAACACCCTGAATCTCTGTGATTTGTTTGCAGTTTGTTTGTTTATTCACCAGCCCATATGCCCATTGACAACAGATAGCAACTTTGCTCATTACAGTTGGAGGTTGACAGATGACAGGTGTCAGAAAGAGATGGCTCTCTTACACATGACCAACCAATCACCAGACACTTCCTAAAGGTGGGGACAAGATTCCAGCCAACAGATGGATTGCCCTGTCTTGATTAGGTGGTAATTAAACATTTTGGCTAGAAACCTCTTTTTTAGGTTTCTGTTAAGAAGTTGTCACTCAATTCCATATGCCCTGATTTTCTCTATCTCCAAACATTCTTTCACACTGACATGCAGACATTTAACAGAAGTTTACACCAGTACATTTCCAGAGATTCTGGCCAAACACCAGAAATCAAAAGATAAACTAGAAATGTTTAATATATCACAAAGAAACAAATTATAAACAGCTACTTTACAAATGTTTTAGTAAAAGACTCATTGCTTTCTTTTTAAAAAGGTTGTTCTAAAAAGCATGTATGTTTCCTTACAGCTTCTCCCTCTTCTTGCTACTGTATGTTTCCAGAAGATTGTACTTTTCTCCACTGTGATTCTTTTTTTAACTTTTTATTGTTATTCTATTATGGTTGTCCCAATTTCCCCCCTTTTCTCCCCTCCAACCAACCCAGCCCTCACTCTCACAGTCAATCCTCACACCAATGTCCACGTCCAAGGATCATTCATACCTGTTCTTTGACTAGTCCCTTCCCCTTTTTCCCACCTTTATCTCCATTCCTATCACCCATTCTTCATCTGATTCCTTGTGTAAACAAGTTCCATGTATTTTTACTGAAGTCATGGCATTTCAGATTGGGTTCTCAGTCTCACAGCAGGACATCCTGTGATTGGAAAGAATAAGTCCATTCGATTGGATAGGAAACAACTTTATCCAGAGGGGTAGTCCTCATTTGAACACTCCTTCTATACTCTGGATTCTCTGTTCTGTGTGTTTTTTTCTGTACATTGAATTCTTATTCTGAGAGATGCCTCAGTTTCACAAATATTAAAAGTATTTTAAAATTCAGTCATATGTACCTAATGGAGATTATAATACATAATTTAAAAGACTATAAGATATTTTGACATAAAAATATTAAAAGTACTACTAAAGAGTAGGGTTCTATTTATTTTGTTATTGTCTACTACAAAGGAAATAACTTTCCCCAAGACAAATGGTATTTTTAAAAAATAATGTTGAATATAAGTTTTCCTAAGGGAAACAAAAATATCACTTCCAAAATCTGAATATCTTTGTCTCAGTGTGTGCTTTAGGGAAAAAAATGTTTAAAATGAACTCATATCCATGCTATATTTATGGAGAAACCTTCTACATAGTAAATTATGATGACCAACATGCTTGATTTAATCAAACCCTGTGTTTTAAAGAATTTTAACTCAATTTTATTTATGTATGTGCTCTTAAAGAAAAATTAAATGCACAGGACCATGGTCCATGGGAATATACCTCTAGAATTATACCTTATATTTGCTGCTTCTTCATGTTATTATCACTATTTGGCCACACTACTTACATCCGTAGTGACCCATAGTTCATTGATCACTGACATGATGGCATGTCATGGTTTCCACAAGTCATTACTGTGAGTGGCAAAGGTATGTGGTATGAAAGTCTTTATCCATGGATCAGGGACAGGATGAGGATACATACACCTTCCAAAATCTACATCATACAAAGCTGGCTATCAGGGCCTATTAATTTTGCGTCATACTTCTTATCACTAACAGGGCCCATTAGTTGCCTATATTTCCCTCAGAGTTTACCTCATTCACAATATTGATGTTTATTCAGGAAATCTCACCTGTAGGCTGGTTTTAAAAGCCTTTGAGAGTATCTGCAACTTGTCTTAGTAATTATCTACATAATCCACATGTTTGTAATCCACACATATAAAATTAAGCCATTAAAATTATATTGAAAATAATGTATAATTATTTATAACTTTAATTTTACTTACAGCTGTTTTTAACAAAATTTTAACTTGTAAGAGTTCATAGAATTGGTTTTGCAAAATAAAGCTACATATAAGTAATTTCTAGAACCTGATTTTTTATTAAAGCTATTATAACTCCAACCTGTAGCTGTTGGATATTGTGAAGTAATGAAGCCAGAAAAAGCTGACCAAACCTAGGTTTGGTGGTCTTTTAGTTTTCAGTCTTACTGTGGGTATGACCTAAGTTTGGGTTCTCTCAGGGGCAGTGCCTGAGACAAGCATCTGAGTGGAGGCAATTTATTAGGAAGTTCCCCAAGGAGCCAGTAAAGCAGTGTAGAGGTCGGTGCAAAGTTAGGCAAAGGTGGGATTTCAAAGGAAGACTCAGACTACACAGTATTCTGAAGGGGGTCTGGAGAATGTGTCCAGACTCGGACCAAGTAAGTGGGTGCTTTACATCCACACTAGTCAATGGCCTTGAGGGGCTGCTGGTGGTGGTGGTGGTGATGATAGTTGAGGGACTTTCTGGTTCTCTTTACCAGTTGAGCAGTGAATAAGGCAGCCAAACCAGTCTCTGAAGGTTGCTGATGTGAACCATTAGTGGGCAGTTCACAGAAGCTGGGAGAAGGATGCATCAGTATTGGTGAAGGACAGATGCTATGTTACCTGTGGAGAGGGCTGGGTGAGCACAAACTCTGCCTGCTGAGTTGATCGTGGCAAAATTACTATCTCAGAAGACCAGATTCCTTACCTGTAAAATTTTTTAAAAAGTGTATTTGTAGGAGGGGTTACATAAAAAGAAAATGCTATTGGGAGGATTAAATGACAAAATACTATGTCAAAGTGCCTGCCACAGTATCTCAGATATACTAACCAATGAGTAATCCTTACTTTCTCTTCATGCTTCTTAAAGTAAACTGTTTTTCTATAACATTCCCAGCTTAGAAATAGTGTTCCTTGTTTCCCACAGAAAACACCTTTATTTTAACATTTGAGGTCATTTACCAAAGTGAATCCAACACTTTACCAGTTACTCCATAGATCAAAACTGTTTAACCTGAAGTTGTGAGAACCCACAAAGTACATGGCTCCCCCTAAAAATTGTGTGGGAAATATATAATGCATCTTGTTCTAGAAAAAGGGTGCATCACTTGGAAATAGAGGATGGTGTTGAGTCCAAGTTCCAGGTCACCCATTCTTACTCAGTGATATTTAAACTTTGCAAAGCAATTTTATCATCTGATAAATGGAGATTTTGACCCTAAGACTTTACGGGATTGTGAGGGTTAAATTAGTAAAAAGCACTTATACAAAAAACAATGTATGGCATATTGAAATTATCTGTGTGTTACTGTTTATATTACTATTGATATTGTTGTTATGGTTACTATTATCATCATATCATTATAAGCTTAAAGGCACCTGTGGTCAAAAAATATTTGAGAGCCACTTCTGCTAAGTTGTAACAATGTTGGTTTACTGGCCATTCTCTAAAAGCCCCTGTACATTTCCCTCCATCTGTGTCTTTGCTCATGCACTAACTTCTTCTGAAGTTTTCTCTCCTTCTAACAAACTTGCACACTTTCAAGGACCAACTTCTCCATCACCCCACTCTGTCTCAGGCCCCAGCAGACTGGCTCTCCCTCTTCTGAATTCTCATCTCACTTACAGTTTACTTGGTCAACTGTAATCCAACACTTCTGAAGCTACCATCAAAGTCCCCAATGATGTATGTCTTATCCCTTGAAAAAAAATAAAAAGTTCTGTAGAAGGCCAGTCCTTGCTTATATGACCCAATAATGTTCTGTTCATCAGCAGTCTCATAGAACCAGTAAATCCTAAGCACAAGAAAACACTCAAATACTATGTGTTCAGTGCATCATTTTAACATAACTCATTCCTGTTGCCAATGTAAATATTAAACAGAGTGAGTTAATCTCTTAAGAAAGGACATGGAAGTTATGGGTGCCTCACAGAATGCCTGGCAGAGTGTAAGAGCTCAGTATACTGAGTGAAAAATATAATCAGTAAGAAGGTTTTACCTATTATGTTTGGAGTGAGTATCAACATTGATAAATTTTATGGCATCTTATTAAAACTGATTATGTAAAGAAGGACAAATACTATTTCTATCACAGTCAAGGAGAAGTTCAAGCATTAAAACAGGATCAGAAATAAGAGATAGACTTTTCCAGATGCTGTCATTTTTGAAGTAACAAAGTGTCACTAACTATAGCAAGCTATTGCATGACACTAAAATAACTGTTGCTGTGGAGCTGCTTAATGATACCTCATTAGTGATAGAAGATAATGAGATGATAAGGGCAAGATTCATTGACCTTTCAAAGGCTTTTGATTTACTAAATGACACTGTTGGAAAAGCTAATTAAATTTGGCTTTCATGCAGCGATGGCTAGGTTCTGATCTCATTTGATAAGTAAGAAAAATCAGGCACTGTTTTAAGGCTATCAGCCTGGCTTATTTCTACTCCTATCTGATGGTGCCTCAGGGCTCAATAACTTATTGACTTTATTTATTTTAAAATTATCTTTCAGATGCTAGCAATAAACCAAGAATCCACTCATAGAGCAATGATAATACCACGTTAAATAACGTTTCCCTTAGTGTCCCAAAATGTAATATGTTTTTCCATCTGAGTCACTACAAGAAAGAATCTGAACAATAAACTTACTGATGGTGAAAACATTGTTTGGTGACAAACTCCCCTAATACAGATAAAAGCAAACAAAAATCTGACTAAGAAAAACAGAAAGGAAAAGAGTTGGGTATAATTTAGTTAGTCAGCAAGTCTACTTAACTGTCAGTTTCCAGATAATTTGCATTTCCAGGTAATTTGCTGTATGTCATGCAACTCTGTATCAGTAGTAAGAGCTTGCCATTTTTCTCTAAACCAAATCCTACATTGAACTAGAGAATATAATGGGAAAAATAATTAAATTTATGTTTTAGACTGAGGCATATAATTAAATCTTTTGACTCCTACAAAAAGTTTAGAATTCTGTTCTTCATTGTCTATAGTTAAATGTAAATAATGTAAAACAATCCTGTTTTTAACTAAAATTAGTTTATTTTTTAGAACTTTAAGATCAGATTTAAGTTCTTTATACTTTCAAAGATAGACCTGTAAACAGTCATTCAAAAAATTGAGCTGAACTCTAAGGATAAAATAAATCACATTTCATAGCTAGAATTTATAGGAGAATGATAAATTGGACTTTGACCTCTTTATTGTATAATGGAAAACAGCACAGTTACAAGCCTATTAGCAGCATATACTACCATGTAACCGCACAGCCATTCTACTCCTAGGTATTTAACCAAGAGAAATGAAAGCATATTCCATACACAAATGTTCATAGAATATTTATTTGTAATGGCCCCAACTTGAAAGCTACTAAAATTGATATATATATATATATATATCGTCGTCGTCGGCAGCCGTCCGTCTCGAGAGACGATGGTGTAGCTTCTTAAGAGTCTATCTGCACCGCCGAGAATGGCTGTGCAGTCCGACTCGGGAGTGACACGGTATCTGTCTCCTCCCGTGTTGAATCGACATCTTGCGATGACGCTGGAGTGTCCTCTCCAGTGAAGCTGAAGTTACAGAGCCTGGGCAGGGTGATATGGAGGGTCTGCTGTTGCCCATGCAGCAGACCCCCCTCTCTTCGCAGCTGAAGGGTCCAAGGGAAAGACGGAGTCAATACAGCTTGGCTTCAGGTGCGCCGCAGGAGTTGCCGGTGTTGACTACAACATCAAACCGCCTTAGGGACTCTGGCTCCGAATTTTCTGCCGGGGTTTACTCCCTTAGCCTTTCCCCTGAAGAGGTATGCCGCAAGGCAGCGGAGGTTTTTTGGAGTCAGAGTTTTCCTTCTCTGATGTGCCCTGACTGGAGGATCGAACCAGCGACACTTAGCTCGCAGGCCGACGCTCAATCCACTGAGCCAAACCAGCCAGATATATATATATATATATATATATATATATATATATATATATATATATATAATAAGTCAACAATAAAAGAACCAGTTATGGAAACATGCAATGTTGATAAATCTCAAATTAATTACAATGAATGAAAGAAGTCAGACAATAAAAGAGTATATACTCTATTATTTCATTTGTTTAAAGTTTCTAATAGTGAGAGAAAGCAGATCAATGTTTACCTGGGGCTTAGGGTGGATTGTGGGATGGGGTTGGTGGGGGACTGGTGTATATAGCAGTCATTGTTTTCCAGAGAAACAGACCAACCAGGATGTGTAGAGATAAAGACAGAGATAGATTTATTTTAAGGAATTGTCTCACATGATTGTGGAGGTCTAAGTCTAAAATCTGGAGGGAAGAGCCATCTGCTGGCAGAATTCTTGCTTGCTTGGAGGATCTCAGACTTTTCTCTTAAGGCCTTGAACTGACTGGATGAGGATCATCCACATTATAGTGAGCGATCTACTTTACTCAATGTCTACCAACTTAAATATCATTCATGCAAAACAACACTTTCACAGAAATATCCAGAAAAAAAGTTTGACCAAATATCTGGGCATCACGGTCCAGACAAGTTGATACATAAACTTAACCATCAAGAAATAACAGAAGTGAGGATCACAAAAGGGCATGAGAAAATTTTGGATATTATGAATATGCTAATCATCTTCATTGTAATGGTAGTTTTATGACTGTATACATAATTTAAAGTTTATTAATCTTTATACTTTACATATGCACAGTTGGTACTATGTCAATTATATTTCAGCAAAATCGAAGCATACTCAGTCCTTAAAGATAGCTGAGTTGGCTGGTCAGGGCTTGAGAGGGAAAGATCTCCAATGCCTCACCCATATGTCTTAAATATCTTCTTAATCAAATGCCCTTCAGCAGAAAAATGAACTTTTTATATGAAAATACTCTATGTACAATAATAAATGTCTATAGCTTCTACTTAAAAAAATTACACACTGAAAAAAGAGGTATGAGATAAATAGTACTTTTGATATTTATCTGGGAAAATTGAAGATTTCAGATTTCTAGTGTAACTATTTTCTTTAGGTAAAGTAATTTTTAAAAAGAGCCAATTCTTTGCTATGTGGTTTTCTGGTGCTGTGAAACGGAAAAGGGCATGTCATACTCTGGTATACAAATTCATGTTGACAGGGGCATTGCATGCCAATGGATGGTGACTTCTGGAGAGATAATTAACTCCTAAACGGAGTGCATCATTTGTCTTTTCCTTTCTCCCCAACTTGCTCCCAACCCACACTGGTAATTGGTAGGTAATTATTTTAGTAACAAAACAAACCTTCAAATTATACACTCTTTCTTGTGGAAAAAAATGAATTAAATTTATTTCATGGTTGTAAATGTTAATGAGAATCTAAGAGATGTGTTAAATGAATGCCCAAACAGTCGGTTAATATTATTTAGGACCAGTAGGCTCAAGGCCTTCAAAAATAATGAGCCATTCTTGACAGTAAAGAGAAGCTTTAAAATAATAACTAAACTTAACTTTTAAAAGTTTTGTATTTAAGAGTTTTCTAGTCTTATACTTCAGTGTTTAAAGTTGATACAAGTCCTTATCTGTAGGGTCTGCGAAATGCTTTGTCTTATGGTTGCCTCTTTCATTGATCTTCACCTCTTATAATTAACTGACTGAGTTGACCCATTCTGAAAATGTCCCTCAGAATTAGCTTGGATCAGCAGAATAAAATGGGGATTCTTTCAGAAGCCATGCAGACTCAGAATCTTTCTCAACACAGTGTTCTAGGAGGCAATGACAATTAATTGTAAGGTTACAAGGGAATTGAAACAAATTCATTATCATCAGTACAAATAGCAACTACAAATGTAGAAATATCAACTTTAAAGACATATAGTAGAATCACAGATATAATCATACCCAAATGCTTCTTTATTGTACATTTTCCAATCACACCTACATGTACAGAAACTTAACCCATGTCTAGTAAGCTGAGGTTGAAGGTGAGTGAACAAATTATGGGAGAACATTCTCTTTTTTCTGAGTGGCAAACAAGTTTAGTTAGCCTATATGTCCATTCAAATGATCCAATTCCAGGAGACACTGCACCAGATTGTGAATCCTCATTAGTATTCCCTCTGGGATGGTAGAGTCACTCTCATTAATAACCCAAAGGAGATAGTCACTCGTGAATCTTAAATATCTTTGTAGTTATTGAGTAATTTAAATTTTTTCTAAACACTCCTGTAGAAGATTAAGGAGTGGTCAACATTATTACTCCCATTTTATGTGCAAGGGAACAGAGCCAGAAGGAAGTTAAATGACTTGGCGAGGTTTAAACTAGTTTAGGCAGAGGGAGAGCAATGCATTGCCTTTTGTTGTTGCAAATTAGTTTATTTCTCATGGGAAGTCTAAATTCCTTATATTCTTCCATCTACCACTTCTTAGTTTCTTATTACATAAGAAAACCAATGCTTATCCCATAAATATTTGTCTTCTATAGTATTGTAACTAAGACTGAGAGAAATGGAATCCAGACACTTAGTTTTTTTCTTGAGGCTAAACATTTATCGACCCCTATTTCTCTAGCAACACTAATAACCCAGTATGGCTTGGACTATCTTTTAAATACAGGCATAAGTATTCTTTGAATTCTGAGGGAAGCTGCAATAATTGGGGAGGGGGAACATTTGCTTTATGTTCACTTATTTTTGTATCACTATAGGGCAAAAGGATACTTTCTAAAATGGTTGTCTGATTTCCCCAAATCAAAACCTGTGTTTTTGAGCAAGATTTTCCATTTTCACACTGTATATGTCTCTTGTGATCACTTCATATCCAGACAGGAGAAAACAACTTCAGTAATTGCCGACTTAATTGGCAAGCATGGATCTCCGCGCTGCACTTATGTGTCTTGTCATGTCAGGTTGCTAGACAATTCTCGGAGGCTCTAGAATCATGTTATTCCCAAGATGGGCACTTGTGCATGCCTTTCATTTTCCAGTCACTGTGTTAAACCCCATACTCCACTCCTGCTGGTTTTAACTACCTAGACTGAGAGGTGGGGGTAGACACACACCTGCAGCCACTTAGCTATATCACAAGGAGACTTCTTTGTATCTGTTTGTGTGTTTGTTTGCAAACCCTATTCATAAAATTTATCCACTGGTGGGCCTGAACTAACAAAGTACCTATGGTGTTATGGCAGGGGAATGCAGGCTTAGAATTTTTCAGAAGGCTGAGGTTAAAATTGCTTATTGAACCTGGAAATAAAAATAATGAAACCACAAGATCACAGAAATCCAAGGATTTTAGAATTGAAAGGAACCATAAAGAACATTTAACTTAATCCCTTCTTCTGGTATAAAACGTGGGTCTGAGTCCCAGTGAGGTTATAAGATTTTAAAGAGGATAATTTTTTGTTTTTCTTTGCTTTCTTCCTCAAGGGCTTTCAATATTTTTTGTTTGTTTTTGTCTGTATGATGTCTTATTTGAGTCAACTCTTAATTACATTTGATATTGGGATGGAAAAGGAAGATAAAAAGAAGGTAATTTACATCTTTATTTTTGGACTTACTTTCCATATGAATACATGGTGTCTGAGAAATTCACAGTGTTATAGAATGAAGCTACAGCCCTAAAACCATCCTACTGCTAGAATGCAAAGTTATTGGAAGTGGTTCAGAGTTCTTGTTTTGATCACTGTCCATATTTTAATTCAAACTTCTTTTTTTCTATTTCCCTTCACCCCAAAATAACATACGCCATGAGGGATCAAAGTTGATTGTCTCCCTAAATCCTCTGAAATAACTATATATGTGCTCACTTAAAAATTAAATAATTATATATTATCACCTAATGCAGGGCTCATCTATCAACATAGAAGGTGAAAATATCAATAAAATTTTCAAAAATCTTGGAGCTTTCTCTGATTCTGTTCTTGGTTTAGCATCTATTTATAGAATATTCATCATATTTTTAGAGTCATATACCTTTTTGGGAATCTGATAAAGCTATGGTCTATGGTCCCTCAACCAGAAAAAAAAAATAACACATCCACTTGTACAGAATTCTGTTTACAATTTCTAGGGAATATAAAGATCTTAGACCAGGTACCACTATTAGAAAGCTAGTCCATTTTTAAAAGTGATTTGATAGCTGAACTCGTATTTAGAAATCAAGATGAACCAATGGTAAGTCAACTGATGTTAAAAAGAGATGGTAGGATATTTACCTAGGACTGAGGACTGAACCCAGTGAAAAAGCTATTAGACCAAAGATATTTGTAATAACTGAGACTTCTTGCAAATGGGCGTAGTAGAAACTCATCAATAAAGAATTCTGAAAATTTTAAGGATAATTACCTTAAAAGTAAATACACATAAGAATACAAATTAGATGAAAAGTTAATGAAATGCTTTAAGAAATGTTATTTCTATAGAACCAAAAGCATGGGGTACAGATGTGGCTAACACGATAAGAGCTTTTCTAAAACGACTTTTTATCAAAGGTGAGCCAAAGGTCAAAAAATGTAACTCATGTAGAATGTATATATTTCAAGAAGAGCAGAATTATGTGAAGTAGCAATGCACAGAGTTAAGAAAAATAAATGTAGTGCACTGGACCTTGAAAATTGTTAAGTTTACTCTGTTGAAATTCCAGAAACAGTTTAGAGGTACGATCTTGAAGAGGAGAATCCATCAGTTTGAAAAATTTTAGGAAATGAAGAAAATGAAGAGAAGTCACATTTCATCAAGACACATACACTTTAGTAATTATACAACAAAGGGAAAATTGCAAGTTATCAATTTAAAGAGCCATAATTTAAAAGAAAATTTTTATTGAATACTTACTATTTGGGGGGCACATGGGCTAAGACAAGACAGGCAGGAAGGACAGAGAATCCAGTTAAATATAAATCATGATTTCTACAATCAAGAAGATTATTGAGAAAAATAATATACATAAAACTGTAAACACAGGCAACATTTGAGTATTGGCACCAGAAGCAATTTTAAAAATAGAAGAAGAAATGTGAAGGAAGAAAGAAATGCAGGCATGTTGGGAGGTGATTGTTCTGTAGGAGCTGGGAATTAAGTGGATTTGGGATTTGGGGAGAATTTGTAAAAGTAGTGAGAGTCAGGAAGAAGAGCATGTTATCTTTAGGTTTCCCTCATGCTATATGGAAATAGTTCCTTGTACTTTAACTTGAAGGTGTTAGAAGATATTCTAATCAGTTACCAGTCACTGAACAGAAGCATTAAGAAACTGAGGGACATCACAGCCCTTCTGAGGTGATAACTTTAAATGGAGACCAGCCCTCCCACCCCCACCTCCTTCCTCAAGGCTGCATAGGATGGTGCATTGCAAAACCAGAGCACTCCTGACATTTTGTAACAGGTGTGACCAATTAATTCAGCAAAAATATTAGCCAACAGGGCTGTTGGGTGTCATGTAGACAAAACAACAGAATGGAGTGGCCAAATCTGTCATTTTTATCAAGCTATTATTTTGAAGACATGTAATTATGGATTTCACTTATTGCAGGCTTTGAGGATATCTATTTTAATGAGAATAAGGAGTGAGGTGTTCTAGGGTGGGAAGGAGAAGGAATGTTTTCCATAAGGGGAAAGGATTGCCTTCTCCAGTGGAAATTCTTACATGGTAATTTCCAAGGAAGGAAATGTGAAGAAAGAAAAGGTTTATTATTCATTTCTGGGAAAGGAGATTTACAAAGTAAGTGGTTCATAGGATGTATCCCAGAGTACATTCTGGATTTACCCAAACAATGTCAAACAGGTAAATGCCTTTGGTTAGTAAAATGATTTATCTCAGTTCTTTCGAGTGTGAAAATGCTTTGTTATTTATATGATTTGGACTTGCAAAAACTGTGCGCCATTGGTTTGGATTCTCCAATGGCATACGGACCCCTGTCACCAGGGATGCCAAGGCAGAATTTTATGTGTGTTTGTTTTAGTTTTTACTTAAAAAAAAAAAAAAACTATTCTGTATTTTAGTAAACATAGCAAATTCTTCTTTAATATCATTTAAAATTCATATGTTTATAAGTGCAACCAAAGAAACCAATTATAATATTGAATATGTCTAATTACCCAATCACTGGAGATTTTGAAATGTCCTATTGGTCATTTGGGCCTTCTATAAAAAAGTTGGAGAGATTTTAATGGCCACAACCTTGGGAATTTGTCTTTATTCTTTACTTTTTGTGCCTCCTCTCATAGAAGCAGACTTTCAGATATGTCTTATTAAGTTCCAAATACCACTTAGATATAGGAATAATAAAATAAAGAAGTATTTTTGCTCCCCTGCCCCTCGATATTGGTTACAGAGGTATTTGCATGGGAGTCTAAGCTCTGTTGATTATGTGGATTCAGACACATCCATGTAAGTACGAAGGGCCAGAATCTACTTGCCTTATGCGAAGCTACTTGCCAAAGTGGAGAGGTGTTGATGAGAGGGTCCCAAGAGTAATGGGTTATGGTTAGAATGAAGGAAAGAAGCAGAGAGGTGATTGTGAGGAACTATGTGTCATCAGATTGACTTCCCACCTAAGACCTCTGGACCCACACCAGGGCCTTATGGTGAGAGAGGTGTTTTAGAGAATGAGTAAAGAGAAAAGATGTGCATATGTAAAATCTCTGAAAAGATACCATGGCACAGAGAAACATTGTCTTGGGCCCTGTGGACAGAATAAAGCAGAACTAAATGATGGCATCTCCACTCTCACAATCCCCACCACCCACAGGGAATTGGTTGCACACAAAAACAGAGTAGAACATGGAGGACAGTGTATGCAGTGTCAACTCCAGCCTATTTCTGAAGTTCAGCCACAGAAAGAAGGCAGCCACCAAAGACCCAGGTGATTTTCTTGGGGAGGAAGGATCTCACCATAGTGGCCTGTGGCCAGCTCATGTGACACCACAGTAAACTCCAAATCTCTGTCCAGTTCAGGAGGGTCTTAAAGAATTTGATAATCGCTCAATTCTCTACCGGGGAACTGAGCCAGAGATCCTGTTATTGTTACCACAAGAAAATCTGGGACACTCATTCTCAGTGCAGGCCAGGATTCTTGGTAGAAAATATGCTTCTCGTGTCTCTTATTTTCTACTGAATAATAAACATTTCAGTTTTGTTCAGAGATGCTAGGCATAAGACTCCTCAAGGTTTGAATTCTCTAGTTGTCTTGATTTGGTCAGGTTATTTCAGCTTTATGGACCTCGGTTATTTTTCATCCATAGAGCATGGATAAAGTCACTATCTTATCAGACTGCTTGAGGATTAAATGAGATGTGTGTAAGGCACTTCCCTAATGAAGTTGGTGGAGTTGGAGGTTCATTTTCTACATGTTGCACTGGTTGACAATTTGGATGCCTTGGTTTGACCAGCATCTCTGTGTTGATGACTCCCATGCTTACATCTTCAGGTCCAATCTCAATCCTGAGTTCTAGGTTTGTATACCCAGCTGTCTACCCAGTCATCTGAGAAGTGGCAGCATTGGAGAAAGGCTAGAATTATCTGAGCTCTTCCCCCAGTGTCATTCACTACTGCAGAAGTTACTTTCTGTGCTCAGCTTCCTACTTGTTAATTGGGATTTTAATAATAATACCTATCTCTGATGTGTTGATTAAATTAGTTAATATATGTAAATTCTTAAAACATGCTTGATCCATAGGGAATACAATAATTCCTCACTTAATGTCATCAATAAGTTCTGTGACCAAAGTGAAACAATGTATAACAAAACTAATGTTACTATAGCCTAATTGATATAAACAAAAGTCAAGTTCCTAGGGTATCTCATCCAGGTTATAATAAAATTATATTGAATGAAAGATGTTATTCAAGTACCTGCTATATTCAATACATTTTAGATCTTATTATCACAATTGAATTTCTTTCTTATTGTATTTTTCTATTATCATTTACCCCCTTAAATGTCCCCCTGAAATCACCACATTGTTGTCCCTGACCATGAGTCCTTTTTCCTTTTTCCTTGATCCCTCCACCCCCTTACCACCTCCCAGCATAGCTGTCATCCTGTTCTCTGTCTACAAGTCTGTCTTTTTTTGCTTTTTAGTTCAGTTTGTTCATTAGGTTCCAAATATGAGTGAAATCATATGGTACTTTTCTTTCTTTGACTGGTTTATTTCACTTAGTATAATGTTCTCCAAGTCCACCAATGTTGTCACAAAGGGTAAATTTTTCTCTTTTTTTTATGAGTAAGTAGGATTCCATTGTATAAATGTCCCATAGTTGTTTTATCCACTCATCTATTGGTGGACACTGGGGCTGCTTCCATATATTAGTGATTGTAAATAATACTGCAATGAACATAGGGGTGCTTATTGTAAGAATGGAATCACTCAAATAACCACTAAGACACAGCAAACTGAGAAGCAGAGGCTTATTGGGGAAATCAGCAAGTGGGGAGACCTGCCACGGGTGGTCAAGACTCTGCCTTTCTAGGGGAGAAGGAGGTTGCTTTTATAGGGGGAGAGAAAATAGTGTGTTTTTTTGTGAGCATTGTCAGCTGTTTGGTCTTCTGGCATCTGCAGGTGCAACAGGCTGATCAAAACAGGATGTAGTTTCAGCTTGATACACCCTGTCATCCCACAGACAGCTGCAGGTAAAGTACGGGGCCAAAGGATCTCGGGGTCTGGGGATGTCATTTATTTTTATTTTTTTAATTGCCATTTTGGGTTTCTTTGGATATATTTCCAGAAGTAGGATTGCTGAGTCAAAATGCAGATCCATATTTAATTTTTTGAGGTATCTCCATACTGCTTTCCACAGTGGCTGCACCAATATGCATTCTCGCCAACAGTCCAAAAGGGTTCCCCTATGTCCACATCCTCACCTGTACATGCTATTTGTTGATTTATTGATGATAGCCATTCTGACTGCTGTGATGTTATATTTCATGGTTGTTTTAATCTGCATTTCTCTGATGATTAGTGGCATTGAGCATCTTTTTACATGTCTATTGCCCATCTGTATGTCCTCTTTTGAGAAGTGTCTATTCAGGTCCTTTGCCCATTTTTTAACTGGATTGTTTTTGGGTTTTTTTGGTGAGTTTTATAAGTTCTTTATACATTTTTGATATTAACCCCTTATCAGACACATCAGCAAATATGTTCTCCCATTCTGTGGGTTGTCTTTCTATTTTTTTTAAAAGTCCATGTAACCCAAAGCAATCTATAGATTCAACTTAATTCCTATCAAGATTCCAATGAAATATTTCACAAAACTAAAACAAACAGTTTAAAAATTTGTATGGAACCACAAAAGAACCCACATAGCAAGGGTGATCCTGAAAAAGAAGAACAAATTTGCAGGAATCATGCTACCTAATATCAGACTACATTATAAGGCTATAGTAGTCAAAACAGCATAGTACTGCTATAAAAACAGAGACATAGATTGATGGAACAGAATAGAGAGTCCAAAAATAAACCCAAACCTTTAGAGTCAGTTTTTGAAGAGGAAGCACATACAATAGGCCAACAATAGTTTTTTTTCAGTAAATAGTGTTGGGCAATAAGTGATGACGGGAAAATTGGACAGGCACATGCAGAAAAATGAAACTAAATCACTTTCTTACACCATACACAAAAATAAATTCAAAATGGATTAGAGACTTAAATGTTAAACTTAAAACCATAAAAATCTTAGAAGAAAACAGAGGCAGTAAAATCTCAGATGTTGCTTATAGCAATATTTTTTCTTATATATCTCCTCAGGCAAAGGAAACAAAAGAAAAAATATACAAAGGGACTACATCAAACTAAAGTTTTTTCATAGAAAAGGAAATTCATTGAATTTCTAACAGCATCTCATTTTTAAAACACTGAAAAAGAACTCTGGTAATCCTGCCATGTCCTATGTCACTCATTCAGTCAGTCTGTCAACAAGAATTTATAGAGCATTACCCAATGCCAGACTGGGAAATGGTTTTTTTGTCCTCAAAAAGCTGATATTCTAAGGCAGGGGCACACAGTAAACAAGTGAATAGGTAATAAAATCTTGGCATTCCCCATTTTCATCCATAGCCCCATCAACTAGGATCTGCTACATGGCTAAGTGTCCCACCTCATTTCACACACAGCCTCATTCCCTCACACTGCAGACACACTGTTCTTTAAAAAGAGGATGCAGAGAATAATAGAATCATTTCCTTTGTGGAGAACCATAATGAAAATCCAGGAACACATATAAGCTTCTGATTTCAATTTTTAGGGTCATTGATACTGGGTTCTTTATGGTCTTTGTCTTTTCTATTATCTAATGATTTTGTTTTCTCTAAGCTTCCTTTCCTGGGTATCTTTATAACACTCTTATACCCTCCCTAGTACTTAATAAATAGAATAGGTTCTTTTCAATTAAAAGAGTATTGTATTAAATTGCTTGTGAGAGAATAAATGGCTAAAAAATTTTTGCATGAATAATTAGTTATTTGTGTTATGATACGTATAACTATTTGTACATATGAATCCAGAAATTCCGTCGGCAGCCGTCCGTCTCGAGAGACGATGGTGTAGCTTCTTAAGAGTCTATCTGCACCGCCGAGAATGGCTGTGCAGTCCGACTCGGGAGTGACACGGTATCTGTCTCCTCCCGTGTTGAATCGACATCTTGCGATGACGCTGGGGTGTCCTCTCCAGTGAAGCTGAAGCTACAGAGCCTGGGCAGGGTGATATGATCAGAGATGTGAAGAGTTGCATACAAGAACAGATATGTATAGTGTTGTTTCCATTAGCAAAAATCTGAAAAACAACTAAATATATAACAATAAGATTAAATAATTTAATGTGCATGTACAGTGTGTGAAGGAAGAAGTATAATGTATAATGACAGAAAAGATATGGTATTAGGCAAAATAAAAAGGTTTTAAATCTGTGTGTCTTGTATGATTCAATTAAAAATATTTACCTACTCCTAGAGGCAGACTGGCAGGATATACACCAAAATGTAAAACCCATGGGTTAACCTAGATGTTGGGATATTTCTCTTCTTTATATATTCTAAAATGATAAGTATGCATAAAGTTTTTAATGAGAAAGTAATGAAATATAATCTTAACATAAAATGAATAAAGGAGAAAATGGAGATAACTGATGGAGTGGCTCAGAAGACACAGAGAGAAGAGGATTTAGATCACTTGATTTTAAATTATATTTTACATGTAGGGAAGGAATGCTTCCATCACATTGTTCATTTAAATCCATCACAGGACTTATATCTCTGCATTGTGTCTTTTTTATTTTTTTTCAGTTTGTCTTTTCAAAAGTGCTATAAGTTTCCTTGGTACAGAGGTATTTTGCATTTATAGCCCCTAGGACAATGAAGAAAATTAACAGATGTTTGTTAGAAAAATTAATACAGAGCACTTACTCTAGTAGAAAATAAGCAGTACTTTCTTCCCTTACTAGAGAGAAAGACATAGGTTTTATTCCTTTTATTTTTTATCTAACAGAAAGAATGGAACTGAAGGTGAATTGCACGTGAGACTCTATACCCCTCTTAGTGGGAGGAAAGGTCACCTGCTGAGAATGAGGGGACTCTGTGGAATGGAGAACACAATGAATGTAGGGCAATCACTGTGAGTTGGGGTCAGTGATTTACGTGTAGTAGACTCCAACTATTTGCCAGATTGGAGTTAAGCCTGAGCTTCTGTTGACTGACATTTAGGTTCAATGCTGGCATCCATTAGCGTACTAACTAACCAACCCTAGAATGTATTGAACATTGAGCTAATATAGGTTTCCTACCAGTAGGCAGGTTAATGATTACCTCACATACTTCCTATAAAATGCATTCTAGTATTTACAAGGACAGACACCAAAAAACCCTGGAATTATCTTTTGGAGGGTGTGCACCTTGCAGTGTAGACTTCTCTGCTAGGTGAGTGTTCTAGGAACCCATCTGTATCAGTGCACAAGCTGGTGTTCTTGTGAGAGGCTGTATTCAGCTTCAGTGAATTATTTTTGAAGACCCTTTCAATGCATTTGCCCATTCCATGATGGGTAATTTAGTAATTTACAAGCACACCTGCTCACACTGCGCTAAATGTTCAGTAGTTTTTGACCCAAAATGGCATGACCCCCATGCTCACCCTCCCTAGTCACCCAATCTCACCCCAAGTAACTTTTTTTGTTTCTCCTGATGAAAAATGCTCTCAAAGGTCACGTTTTGTTGATGTGGAAGAGGTGAAACAAAAAATGACAGAAGCACTAAAAGGCATCAAAATCAACGAATTCAAAAGCTGTTTTGAGCAGTGGAAAAAGCATCTCGATAGATGTATTGCATCAAATGGAGAGTATTTCGAAGGTGACTGAAGTTTAAACAAGTAGAGAATAAATACACAATTTTTAATAAATAAATTTAAATTTTGGGGTGTCCCCCACATACATATCATCTTCAATTGGATAACCTCTGAGATAATTAGGGGCCTAACTATCTACCTATTGCCACATAACAAATGACCACAAATTTAGCACTTAATACAACACACATTTATTTTCTTTGAAGTACGGAGAAAGTTACTTGGGTCCCCATCTCTAGTTCTCAACAGAGTGAGAATCATGAGCCTGTGATCTCATTTCAGTTCACTGGTTGGCAAAATTCAGTTCTCTGTGGTTATAGGACTGTGGTTCTCAGGTCCTAGAGGCTGCCTGCCATTCTCTATCATGTGGCCCTCACCACACTATGACAGTTTCCTTCTTCAAGGCCAGAAGAAGGCTGTTGGCTGCTGCTTTCAGACTAACTTATTCAGTGTCTCACTTCTAGATTTTCTTTTAAAGTGCTTACCTGATTAAGTCAGTCACATTCACAATAATCCCTCTTTTGATTAATTTGAAATAAACTTATTAGGGACCTTAATAACATCTGCAAATGTCTTCTCTTTTAAAATAAAATGCCATCTAATAGCATTAGTGATATTCCATCATATTCATAGATCTTGCCTATGCTCAAATGAATAAGAAAGCATATGATGTGTACATGAGGGGGTAAGAATCTTGGGGCAATCTTAGAAGAGGTTGACATCCCATGTTCCATTTAAGAGGTAAAACTATTGTACTCATCTGTGAAATGGGCATTATAATACCTTATATGAATGTACTTGAAGTGTGCACTTATCAAAGCACCTATCAACATGGTTATGCTCAGTATGAATTATTTTAAAAAACTGAACCTACTGAAGGATTTAATATTGTTTTACATTCCTGCTGCACCAAAACATAGTTCAAGGTCACAATGGCACCCTGTCTTCAACTCTCCCTCTCAGGTAGACGGATGCTTCTACAGGGATGAGAAGGTGCTATGGCATTCCTGCAGCCCACAAATAGCATCCCAGTCTTTATTATTGTGGGTAAAATTTAAGCATTAACTTCTGGGTTTAGAGTGGCCACCCAGAAGTCACACACCAAATATTTAACAACCTGTAATGAACAAGAAATTTCTAATAAAAACACAGGCCAATCTGCTAACTGAAGCTGTACCTAAAGACTCTTTGTGGGGCCAGACATTAACCCTTCAGTTACTGTATAGTGAGGTTCCATGATCTAAGAGTAGGGCCTAGGGCTTATGAGCATATACTGTTTACCAACATGTACGAAGATGTTTGGATATTTTGCCAATTGGTATGCAAAAAGTGCATACTAGCTGTAGACTGGTCCTGTTTGTAGTTTAAGAATATGGACCTTCCACGAGAATTCCTAAGAGAGGTAGTCTGTTAGGCCATTATCATTGAATGCTAGAGATTAAACTACCAGATCTTGGGGGAAAGGCTGTTTGATGTAAATGTATTGCCATGGTCCAGGTCTTTATTATGGGAAAGGGAGAAGAATCTTTCAGAGAATAAAAGGGTTTTTCCAGAGTCCAGCCAGCTCTCCTACTGTGCCATGTTCTTTTTCTAGGAATACCTCTAACATCTGTTCTGTGCATCAGTTACATTGCCACAGAGACCTGGTACTGCTCTTGCGTACAAGAAACCATGGAAAGTTGACTTTATTAATTAGAGTGCCTGCCCGATGGAACTATTTGCTTCTATTCATAACTCATCAACATCCTCACTTAATAAATATTGGGGTATTTACTCATTCCAAGCAATTATCTAAAAGAAGTTACATCCATCACAAGAATTCATAAACTGGGAGATTTGTGTATAAAAATTTCTAATTAAAGCAAGCCTACTTTTAATAGTCTATGCCCCCATTCTCATTCATATGCAAAACAATACTTACCAGTACTGGAAATGAGACACCAGCTGAGATGATACATTATAATAGAGTCACAGGCTTTCTTGGAGTGCAGGTATTATAGTGAAACATTCATACAGCTTTCTTCACCCATTGGACAATGAACAGTATAAGTTCTGAGTGTCCACACTGAGGCATCTTCATTCTCCTGTTTTCATCAGGATTCAGGTAAAACAAGGGGCCCTAACACCTGTGGGACTCAGCCCTCTTGTTACAGGTGAATTCAAGGAGGTTGTGATCTGCTCTCACCATTTGGACACCCAGCAGCCACACTGGCCTGGATTCAACATTCAGTGAAAGCCAGGCAAGGTTCAAAATCAGGACCCACATGTGTTCTAAGATATCAGAGATCAGAGGGTCTCCGCAGGAGATTGCCTCATTTCAGCTTTCAAAGCCTTGAAGGAAACCTTGGCACTAGCACGTCCCTCTTTCATCCCTCTATTTTTGAACGGCAAATAATTAAGGCTTTCTCAGGTCTATGTCAGCCCATGAGTTAAATAAATTATGCATGGAAACAAGCAGTTTCTTGCTGCCCTTACCCTCTCACATAATTACAGCAGCCATCTCCTGTGAGGCTGGTGGCTTTTCCTGTGTTATAACAGAATCCTCCTGTTGACTTTGATGTCGAAACTTGGGCAATCATTCAAAAAGAGTTCTTTCTTTGGCCCAATCTCTTTCCCAGCTTTTACCCCTATAGGAAATGGACATTTTCTCCTCAAAAATATTGTTGGTACTGGGCCGGAATTATACGTATTTATTTATGCCAGAGCCAGTCCTGGAAGCTGTTTTAAAGAACTTAACTTCTCACATAAATGTTGTCACCTGGTTCCACCATTGTTTGTTGATTGATACAGCACACATAATTAATTACCAATGTACTAGATGGCCCACTGTGACTACCTATTGCCTCACATTTTACCAAACATTAACAGAAGTGGGGAAAAGGATAAATTAAATATTCCATTTTCTTAAAAGTAGAATAAACTCTTAGTGTGGAATTTAATTTTTTTAATTTCACAGAATTATAAAACTAAAAGCAAGTTTGCTTTCTTTGCTTCGTCTGGGTCTAAAGTCTTTTTGAACGTTTTGGGGCCAAATCTTTGAGGGGTATGAGATGATTACTACTTTGGAAGTTTGTTAAGTTAAATATTGATAATAATGATTTGAAAAGGCAGTACCATTTTAATTAAATCGTGTAAAGAGTTTTCAAAATAGAAGTGACATGTAAGCATCAGGTAACATCATTACTCATTTATTATTGGTTCCGTATTTGAAGGTTTTGTCTTTTTGTTTTCACACTTGAACAGTAAAAATAAGATTATCTGCCTGCCACCTGGTTATAATGATTAATGAAAAAACATTTGATTGTCATTGTAGGTTTTTTGCATAAGTTTCTCTTTAACTATTGAGCAGTCTTACGTACTTTATTTAGTTAAAAGAATGTAGAATTGAAACTATCACTTCTTGCAATGTTTTGAACAATCACAGCCTAAAGACTATTGTCAGTCAAAATAAATATTATTTAAAAAATGATTAATAAATCTTTTCTAAAGCATCACATTGTGTACAACAGCAGTATTGCACATCTAAATGACAAAACAGCAATTCTCTGTTGTAAACATGAAGTATTATATAATTACTCTTCATTCTGAGAGCAGCTATCATATTCTCAGAAGGTATTTTTTTCTATAAAAAATAACAACTTAAGCCTTTGTGAGGTCTCTGTCACTTATCAAAAATTTAAAGAGCATCTTCCAAAAAAAGAAATGTAATATTCATATTATGACTCTTTTCTCCAGAAATGTATATTTTTGAGAAAACATGTTGTTTAGATTTTAAAAGATGACATTGCTTTCTGATGAGTCATTACAAAGTGCCAATTGCCTGCATAGCATAATTCAAAGTAATGTAAGCAAAATAAAATAATTATAATGATAACATCTTGAATTTATGTAATATTTATTCTGAAGAACAAATATTAAGTCATATGACCTCATTTAGTTGTAAAACCTCTGAAAGTTAGTGGGATGTTATATGCCAAAAGGCAACAATACAAAGAAATGTTATGTGATTCACAAGTTGACAATAAGTTAAAGGTAGGCTCCCACTTCCCATCTTCTATAAAATTAATTTTCATCAATAATTGTTTACAAAATACTGGGTTGAAAAAAGTGATAGGTTTCTATGAAGCTTCCTTCTTCCTTGTCTTCCTTCCCTTCATTTGTTTTCTGTCTTCCACAAACATTAATCGCAGCCATTTATTCATTTATTTATGGGGCTTGTATTGCATGTTGTACATTGTACTAGGTGCTGAGGATATGACAGTAAATCAAAGAGAAAATATTTCTGTATTATTGAGTTGGTATTATAGTGGGTGTAGGTAGAGTATTAACTCTCTTTTTGTATATGTAAATGCATATTTAGAGTATATTAGATGTTAACTATTGAAAAAATAATAAACAAGAAAGAAAGTAGAAAGAGACAAAGGTGGTAATAATAATGTTACTATTTTAAATTGGTTATTCATGGAGATACTCCCTAAAACAATGTACCAAGGGACTAGGCTAGGCACAGGGGTAAAAATGAAAATTTACACAGCTGTTTGTTGTCTCTGGAGAGGGAAATAGGGCAATGTGGAAGAAGTATAGGAGAGAATGATTGGTGTGCTAATAGATGCATGTGTCAGACTATGGATTTGCTTTCTGAAAATTATTTCAACTCTTTTTCTTTTACTTTTCTCTCCCGTAATGTCTGGGAATGTAAAATCCTTAATATGGGAGCCTTCCTTGAAGCCCGGGGCAGACAGATAGCCCACTTCTGGCCAATAAAAAGCAAGCAGGAGTCCCTGGAGAAGGCATCCCCTTCCAAAGAAGAGGGCAAAGCTTGTAGAACAATGTTCATTATCTTCTCCCTTCTGCTTCCTGGGATATTTATGTGATACCTGGACATTCCACATGTCTCCTTGTAAACCTGAATAAGAAAACAGATATACTGAGAGAAGGAAGAGGGAAGATGTTGTGCCCTGAGGCAGAGGTGCGTCACACACCCTAGGCTCGGTTGGAAGTCGCTCTGTCCAGCAGAGGCTTTGTGACCCCAGTGGAAGAAACTTTTACCCAGGACATTTTATTATGTCTGGGGGAAGGAAGGTGACTGCCCTCTCTAGTGGAGAACAGCAATTAGACCTTCTTCCCTCATGCTTTTTATTGAGGAGGATATGCATGAGAGATACAAGGTCAAGATTCATGAATCATCAATAGTTTGGAGGCGTTAGAGTTACAGTTGACAATAACAGATTACATGTACTAGTACAAAGGGTACAGTGACTAGTCTGTGTTAGTCAGTGTCTATCAAACATCTTGATGCCACACTGGCATTAGGTGAAGGTTTCATACATTCCTATCTAGGGACTGTTTATGTTATACTACAGATAAAGAAAGCAGAGCAACTTCTAAAGCATAATAAGCATTCATTAAATCCAATTCCCATGGGAACCCTCTGAGTGGCTTTCAGTTACATCTCTCACACAGCCTTATGTTGAGGCTTAAAGACAGACGTGACCAGAATGCCGGTGGTAGTCACACTCAGGCTGGGGCTACAATTCCCTAAACCATGAAGAGCGGTTCCCTACATCTCCCCCTTTTTTGTTTTTTGTGATGCCTACAGTAGATAGGCCTACGAAACTTGCTACTTGCTTTTCTCTAATACTATCACGGGTAAATAACTTGCAGATACATCGAAGGACACAAGGTATAGCAATCATTAACAAACATCCAGTTGTTCCTATTATTCAAATATGTAAATTTAAACCCTGAAACCAATTTCTAGGGTTAAGGTATTGAAGGTTATCACTTAGGGTTTGAAATACTTTTTGTTCAGCAATCTGCTTAATGTCCATAAGCTGCTGATGGAGCTCAAACTGCAATTGATCAATTTGGCCTTTAAGATTAGTAGAAAAGGCCCCTTGAAGATGATGTTGGATATTTGCCCAGTAATGCTGGCTGGAATTCCATCTCAGGGGAGTAACGCAGAGTTTTGAAAACCTTGGGTCACAAGTGAGCTGTTGTCTGGTAACCAAGGCATCCCGATGTTCCCCCAGCCACAGTATGGCTGATTCCATGGCTGAGAGTCAGGTCAGGATTTCCTGATCAATGCGAGTCTGTTGGATCATCTCCTGAGTGGTGTTGGTGAGCAAGGCTTCCACTGTATGGGCAGTCTGGATAGACTCCGCAAGAGCAGTCTCAGCGGTGGCAGCTGTAGCAAGGATAACAACAGCAGAGATAATACAAGCAATAAGAGTGCCTATAAGACATCGGACTCTAATCTTAGCAAGAGCTTGATTGAGAGTGGTGAGACCTCTAGGGTCTTGCTATTTCCTGGTGATATTAGCTTGCAACCAAATTTCTGATTGCCTTCGCACCATGAAAATGGTTGTTAAATTAAGTTGAGTGACATTGGTCTGAGTAATGCAGCTAGCGTAAATAGAGCCAGCAGTAACATGAAGATGATATATGTTAAGAGAGTGATTATAATCCAGCTGTAGCACCCCAGGAATAGCAAGAAACAAGTAAGAATGGGAAGTGCACACTGTAATCCATGCCTTATTTAAGGTTTTGATATCAAAGTAACTTTTTTCTGTCTTAGGATCCTGATTATAAGAGAAAAGTCCTATAATTCTTTCTATGAATAGCTATCCCACTTTCCATATATTCATATGCATGGGCTACTATGATTTTGAGATGTAATCCGAATAATGGGTGCCCCAGTACCTATCCCTGTCCATGCTAGCTTGGCATAGGTAACATGGGGAAATGCCTTAACTAGACCATTGTTGGTATTGCCTTTAATTTCCCAATAGGCTCCCCAATTCTCAACTTGTAAGGGAATATCAGGAATTCTTATAGCAGAGGCCTCTGTGCCTCTGCAGAATGACCATGTAATAGTTTTGCTGGCTGGTTAACTGGCTCACAAAGAGGCAATTCCGGGGGAGTACTGGCTGAGGTTTGATATTCTCTTCAGACCCTGACTGTCCCTATTATGAATATATTAGTTTGCTGTTTTCCCTTATACACAGCATGGGCATAAAACTTATTCATTAAAGGTAAACACAAGGTGCCAGATAGCATGCAGAAGCAAGCAGGCAAATGCTCTGATATATACATAGTATTGGTAGGAACAGGCAACCAATGTTTGTTTACTTCTAAAGGCCCGTCAGGTGGGAGCCAGGTGCCTCCTGTCCACTTGGTATCATTCTTGGACAGGGGAGGCTCAGAGTTCCAAGTAGGAAGCTTAAAAACTGGTGGATCAACTACATGGTTCCAATATACATGTTCTGTCTCAGCAGAGAGGCCTAGACTTTCAAGACAAATTAATATAGCTATAATTGTTAAATTTCTCATAGAATTAGAGGACATTATAGTTAAAAAAGCTAGAAAACAGTTTTCAGGGATGTCTGGTACTCCAACAATTTCTATTACTTCCTTAGCTCTATTAGTAAAACTTCTTAAATTTACCCGTTACATTTCTAGGTTTAGGGGGTTTGCATTCCCCCCAACTTCTCTTGCCCATCTCCTGTGACTCTGGTGATGCACTTGATTCCTGGCCTGGTTCTGATTCCAGTGCTCATTTGTCACAAGTTGAGACAGCTGATTGGTCAAGTCCTTGAGCTGCCTGATGCATTCCGCATGATTGTTCTCCTGGTGCTGGTTGTCTTCCGTGGTATGGTTTCACTCTTTTTGCTGGTAGCCACAAAGGTCCTGTAGAGGTAGAAACACAGGCATATCCTCTCCCCCAGGTTAGTGAATCAACTGGGCCTTCCCAGTTCTGTGCTCCTTGAGGGTCCCGATACAGCACTAGAGGGCGAGGTTCTCTATCTTCTGGTCCATCATGACAGAAGTGTTTTTCAATGGGAGTAGTAAGAGAGTCATCACAATTTAAAAATTATAAGTATAGATTGCTAGATTAGTTAGATTCTTTGGGGGTGACTCCATACTCCCCCTTTTTTGTTTTTTAAGGAGATTTTTAAAAATATGATGGGCCGATTCAACTATGGCTTGGCCTGTTGGATTATATGGAATTCCTGTTTTATGTTTAATGTCCTATCATTGAAAACTTGCCTGACAGGTAATAAAGTTTGGTGAACAAAGTACTGACAAATAGTAGGGCTATTTAACATTCCTTGAGGAAGAACTTTCCACTGATATCTTTGTAAAGGCTGAGAATTATTGATGACTGGGATGGAGAAGGCAAAGCATTCCTTATCCTTTTCAGCTACGGGAATAGTGAAAAAGCAGTTTTTTAAGTCTATAACTAGTAAAGGCTAGTCTTTAGGATTGCAAGCTGGGTTAGGAACACCAGGTTGAAGTGCTCCCATTGGCTGTATAATTTCATTTATTTTCCTAAGATCATGAATAAGTCTCTATTTTCCTGAGTTTTTTGGAACTACAAAGATTGGCGTGTTCCAAGGACTATATGATTTTTTTATATGTCCAGCTTTTAATTGTGCTTGTATTAATTCTTGAGCCTGTAATAATTTCTCCCCTTTGAGCGGCCACTGGTCAAACCACAAGCGCATATTAGAAAGCCACGTGAGGGACAGAGGCGATACATGAACAGTGCCCACTAGGGAAAAGGAGGCAAGTTAATAGTCATGCCCCCACTGAGTGAGTAAATCTCTTCTCCAGATTTTAAGGGGGACCTGCAGGATGTAAGGTTGAATTTCTCCTACTTGGCCGTCAGGACCATAACAACGGAGAGTCCACACACTTCTTTTAGGCTGTGAGACACCTCCTATTTCAGTAATAGTTAAATTTCCTTCAATTAGAGGCCAGTCAGGTGGCCAAAATTGGCTGGATATGACAGAGATGTCAGCTCCAGTATCTAATAGTCCTTGAAATGTCTTATCTTTAATTTTTACTTCTAGAAGTGGTTTTTGTAACTTAATAGAGGCAGCCTAAAAAAACAGATTGATTATTAGTGCTGCCAAAGCCTTTATTTTCTCTCTTAACATTCTGAGTTGTAGGCACAACATGAGGAAGAAGTATAAGCTGTGCTATGCGAGTGTTAGCAGGTATGATATGATAGCCTGTGACTTGTATCATAACTTTGATTTCTCCATTAAAATCAGAGTCAATAACTCCTGGTTGAGTAATAATGCCCTTAACAGTAAGGCTAGATTGGCTAATTATTAAACCTACATACCCTTTAGGCAAAGTTTCCCGTACTCCAGTAGGAGCAACATAGATGTGATCTTGTTCTTTAAGAGTTAATTGCTGGGTGGTGACCAAGTCCAGCCCTGCACTTCTGTTTGTGGTTGCGTGAAGGTCTGTGACTTGGCACTGCCCTGAGTCCAAAACATTTGATTGTTGGGGCCTTGGAGGCACCTGTTTTGGTTTGGGGCACCAGAACCCGCGCCCCCCTGACAGTTTCCCTGATTGTTAGAGGAGGCTATCCATTTGCCAGTCTTATTAAATGTAGACTTACAGTCCTTGGCCCAATGTTTGCCCTTGCCGCAATGAGGACAATTCTTATTCGGAGACTTTCCTTTCTGATTATTGTGGCAGTCCTTCCTAAAGTGACCTGTCTTTCCACAAGCAAAGCATTTAATCTCTTTTTGACTTTTGTCAGTTGCCGCAGTGATGGCTGCAGTGAGCAGAGATGCCTTATAATTCTCCGTGCCAATATTTTGACAAGCCTGAATAAACTGACTAATATTTTGAAAGTTTTGTTTAAAAGAACAAAGAACTGTTTTACAGTCTTCATTAGTGTTTTCAAAAGCCAATTGTTTTTGAGCTCTTTTGTAAAATTTTCTTATTTGACAAAGCTTTCCAAGTATTCTAAAATGGATCAAGCCTGATTGGTCTAGAGTTTTCTTCTTTTTGGTAAGAAGAAAATAATAAATTCCTGAGATATTTCAAAGGCCCTTTGAAATACCTCAAGGTTATAAGGAAGTTTTTTAACTTATAAATCTTGGAAATCTTGTCAACTAAGCAATATATATTATGAAATGATATTTTACTATTTATTTAAAGTGATAATAAAAGGTATGTAATATTAATATAGACTGACAAAAATTCACTTCTTAGCACTGAGAAACATGAATTTTTGGATATTAGTTAAGTACTTGAGTAATATACTAAATTAACAATATACCTTTCATTAACTTGACATCTAGTTCCTTTTACTAGTTGCTGTAACAACCAAAAATAAATCTCCTCTTTTTTAGATAACCCTGACCCCATTCTTTCATTGGAAATGGGTCCTTTTTTGTTGGTTTTGATTTTTCCCCTTTTTCTGCCTCTCATTCAAAGTGGACCAGTACTTTTCTTAACTCTAAACTAGGGATTAATTAGTGTAGTGGGTCAAAGTGTGCTGCTTGCGAGGAGGCCTCCCAAGGGTGTTACGTCTTGGTCATCTCAACTTTTCTTACGTGTCTCAGTTTCTCTCCCAGTCGTCTAAAACAACTGGAAGGGCTCAGAGTGCTGAATGACCAGTTCTTACTTTGCACATCTCCAGACGAGCCAAGAATTATATTCTGTGAGGGGAATTTTCTATGAGGCCCCTACACGTCTTGGGGAATGACCCCAGACACCTTTTCTAGGTCCCAAATCACATTGGGACACCTGAGAATTCAGGCTAGAGGGAGGAAGTGCCTCTTATCTTTGGAGCTTGGTCACTGCCAGAGCCCTCATATAAATTCTATTTCTGTCCTAAAGCTTTTCTCATTCTGACAAAATCCTAATTGGTGGGAAATGCCACAGGGTTGGACAGTAAGTGATTGTGACTTTGTTCCTGATGTTGCACAGACTTTGACTTGCAGCTGTCAGGTGCCTAGTGCTCTAATCTGGTCCATGTACCAGCTTATCCTGTCACGGGAGACTTCAAGTGGCAAGTGCCCTATTGGCTTTTAACTGCTCGACCCGTGCCCACAATTTTTTTGTGATTTATTGAACGAGAGAAACCAAAATGGTCTTTGAATGACAGGAGAGAAAGGCAAAACCAGAAACCCCTGCCAGAGAGAGTGGCAGAAAGAAATCTTCCCTTCCAGAACTAAACCACATAGGCAGCCTTTTCCATAAAGAGCCTGGGGGCTACAGCCCTTACCTTACCCAGGGCGAGGCACCAAAATTCCAATCCTTGCAGTGTGGTTGTCCATGGCCTGGCTCTTGGCCTCACAGCCTTTCCAGGTGTCACTTCTCTTGAGTGCCTGGCCCCACGTTGGGCGCCAGATGAGGTAGAGGTGCCTCACACACCTTAGGCTCAGCTGGAAGTCTCTCTGTCCAGCAGAGGCTTTGTGACCATGGTAGAACAAACTTTTACCCAGGATATTTTATTATGTCTGGGGAAAGAAAGGTGACTACCCTCTCTAGTGGAAAACAGCAATTAGACCTTCTTCCATCATGTCTTTTATTGAGGAGGATACACATGAGAGATACAAGGTCAAGATTCATGAATCATCAATAGTTTGGAGGCATTAGGGTTACAGTTGACAATAACAGATTACATGTACTAGTACAGAGTGTACAGTGACTAGTCTGTGTTAGTCAGTGTCTATCAAACATCTTGACGCCACACTGGCATTAGGTGAAGGTTTCATACATTCCTATCTAGAAGCTGTTTGTGTTATACTACAGATAAAGAAAGCAGAGCAACTTCTAAAGCATAATAAGCATTCATTAAATCCAATTCCCATGGGAACCCTCTGAGTGGCTTTCAGTTATGTATCTCACGCAGCCTTATGTTGAGGCTTAAAGACAGACATGACCAGAATGCTGTTGGCAGGTCATGCTCAGGCTGGGGCTACAATTCCCTAAACCATGAGGCGCGGTTCCCTATAGTGCCCCAATGACATTGTGTGCAGCTTTCCACCCTGGGCCACAGATCCTCTACCTCTTTTATGGAAGAAAAACAGACTCTTTATTAGTAAATAATGACTTTAATGTCAAGGCCAGCTAGTTTTATTAACGATGGCCTAAACAAATAAAGATCTGTTCTATTTTAGCAGAAGCCTTCAGAAGGATCTGAGCAGTCTGGGTAGGTGAATCAGGAGAAGGCATACTGTCCAGAGAGGATAACTTGGTGATTGGGCCTTGAAAATCACAAGAGTCTTTTCTAGGTGGCCAAAACTAAGGAGTATGATGAGACTGATATCATCAATGGTATTACTGACAGGGGAGCACTTTAAGAAAGAGGGTGAGGTTTACTGAGGAGCCCAAAGAATTTTTGTTTATGTGGATTATAACTGGATATTTATAATATTAGACTTTAAAAGTGAAAATTATTAATATACTCACTTATTAAAGAGTAACAATAATGAAGCTATTACATGTTAAGATAAACAACATATATGGATAAAAACAACCATCTTTCAAACACATAAAAATGTGAGAAGCGTGACATTAAAGACGTTTTGCAAATCTCTTTAATGTCTGACTTAATGAAAGACAGCTGGGTTCTCATATCTGCTTTTGTGTTCATGCTATTGTGATCTATTGTTTTGACTTAAGGATAGGGGCAAAAAATCTGGCCTCACACAGATATGAGGTTTAAGAAAAGAAGAGCACATAATAGAATTTTCAGACAATTCTGGCATGTTAGCAAAATTCAACAAAGGTTGTTTTGGAAAGGTTAGGTAAACTGTGGTACCTGAAATCATGTCATTGCACTTTCCATATGCTATTACTTTAAAAAATCATTGGTCTAGCTTGCACTTTGGCTGAATATTTTACTGGTGCATAATTTGATAAATTATAATGTTAATACATATTTATATGTATTATTTTAAAAATCACATTTGTTGTTATGGCAAATACCGAGTGCCCAAAGATCTAATTTTTGCTCTAAACTCAACATTTGGCAACAAATACTGTCATTTAAAAATACATATATTGATTGATTTGAGAGTGAGAGAGAGACCAATTTGTTGTTCCACTTATCTATGCATTCATTGGTTGATCCTTGTATGTGCCCTGACTGGGGAATGAACCCTCAACCTTGGCATATCTGGATGATGTTCTAACCAACCCGGCCAGGGCATATGCTGTCAAGTGTGTGTGTGTGCACACGAGTGTATATGTGTGTGTGTGTGTGTGTGTGCAAGCGTGTGTGTGAGAGAGAGGTAGAGATATAAATCCACATCTAAATAGCCATAGTTTGTCAGTCAGCAGTTCTTTCAAGTAAAAGTATCATTTCATTAATAAAAGCTATTATAGTTCAGCTTGCAACTCAGTATCATTAATACTTTTCCTTCTGAAATCATTCTATTTTGATTTGCAGGAAAAGTATTTCATGCATACTTTCTATTTCATTACACAGAATAAAAAGTACCCACTTAAGGGTCAAGTTTTAATTTAAAAAATTACTGTGTAATCAAGAACATATTTAAGTAAAATTCACATTAACAAAAACTGCATGCCTGCGCTGGTAAAAAATATATTGACTACTAGCATAGTTTGATGCCACTGCCTTGATCAGCAGTGTCAACCATTCTTGTTTTTATATCAAGAAAGCAAATGTTAACACAGTATGGAAGGCAAGAAACATCTTAGTATTATTTTAAGAGTTGTTGGCCCGCAACCATACATAGAGAAACACTGCTATAGATAGAAGTGTGGTTCTCACAGGTTAGTGCGTATCAAAGTCACCTGCAGAGCTTATTAAAATGCAGATTGCTTGGCCCCACATAGAATTTTCTAACAAGTTCCCAGGTGCTTATGCTGCTGATCTGGAGACCACAAATTGGGAACTACTGCTGTAGAAGAAAGTAAATCCAGTTCTTTAATGTACAATCTATCTTTTATTTGGAAGTTAAGGTCTGTATCTGTGCCATTATGAGCATTTTCTACATCCTTGTACTATCTAGTATTGCATTGTGCACAAAATTGACATTTGGTAAAATTAATTTGGCAATAAAAATAATTTGAGTAGTGTTATTGCTACTGGAATATCTTTTCAGACTGGCAACTTGAAAGAAGATAGGATATTATAAATATAGCACGGATATATCACAAGGGTACCTGATGTACCACCTCTAATCAAAGTTCTCATGAGGTAAGATTATGCATATTATTTCAAGAACAGCAAAGCTTTTTCTCCCTGTTTCCTGAAATGTTTCTGGAGCCAGCAGGGAAGGAACTGCTTGGATATGTCTATATGACCCATAAAAGAACTGCTTTCGAGGACAAACTGCTTTTGTGCAAAGCCCAGATCTATCTCGATGTCCCGAGTTTCCAGTGAAAATGAATGAGCCTCCAATCTTATTTTACCTGTCAAGGAAATCTCACTAAAATAAAGAAGGGCTGCTTATCAGAGTTTCAGAACTAGCCTGCAAGGTTTCTGTGTCTAAGTAACTTTCAAGTCACTTCAAGTTAAAAAAATAAGTTTGATGGATGAGGAATGGTAAGGTAGCCAAGCTCTCAGTTCAAATACCAAAATAACTTTAAAATGTGGGGACCTTAATTACTTTTGTCAAACTATATATTTTAGATTCATTGAGCTCAGGAAAGGATGGTTAAACATGAAAAACTGGACATGTATTTTTATTTCTACAATGATGAAGTAACATTGCATTTCTCAATATTCTGCTGTTAGCTGTTTTTTCAAAATTTATTGGCATGATATCCTGAGCTCTAATATCACTCAAATTTATCAAATGTTTATTTTCTTCTTAAAAAAGCCAACAACATAAAAGTAATAGTTATTGCCAAGTTCATGAATGCATACCAAAAGAAGCAATTTTTAAGTGTTTAGTATTAAATATATCACTTTTATTTCATTTATAAACAATATTTCTAGATATTTAAAATATTTTATTTCTCATAGATAATTTATATTAGAATAGTACAAATATATTTTTTACCCATTTTAGTTAGATTTTAAGACATTCGTTACACACTTTAGAATTACAGAAAGATTTAAGTATAAAACTTATTATGCCATCAAGGAAAGAAGGTAAAATCCTGGTAGGAGAACATACTAAATCACACAATTTGCTGTAGTGGGTGAATAATTCTTAGGAAAAAATAATGTCCAAGTTCTCAAAACCAATGAAGGTTTTATTTATCTAAAATTACCACCACTGGCATTAACTTTCAGAAAGTCACAGAACTGGAATAGGTCATTCCAGCTACTCTTGTCTGTTTTCAAACCAAAGAGCTAAGACACTTTAAATCGATGTATTATTTATTCCACTGCCACATTCAGTGCAACACTCACTAGTCGGTAACATTGATATACTTCATTCACCTTCAATAGGTTGTATGTCTTTCAAATAAAAATTTGTGCTAAATCATCAGTACTCCCTCAATTTTCCTCAATAGCATAACTTAGGTTTTGCAAACAAATATCATTCTGATTTTCCCAGAAATGAGCTTTATATGAAGAGGGTAATCAGACTGTGTTCAAACTCTCAACATCATTTTGTTGTAGTAGCTTCACCGTATAGACCTAGCCTGCTGTACTTAGGGTGCTACAGAGTATTTATTTGTTCATCTAAAAGGCAGTTCATTCAGGACATGTGGGAGATTTCTGATGAATTTGAAAAAAGATTAAAATAGCTCCCCAAATTTGCTTAAGGAAAGCAGCTGTGAACCAGAAAGGATGTGACTGTGCACTTCTTTACTAATCCCCTCCACTCTCCTTGAACTGCTGTTTTTCCTTCTGAGACTTGACTTTTGACATGATGCTGAATGCTGAGGGCACCATATAGTGGCTTGATGGTGGTGGTTTCTCTGGATTAGCTTTATGTGGTTCTATCTTCTAGAATAGTGGTTTTCAACAGGTGTGCTGCAAGAATTTTTAAAACATGCAATACCTGACTATTTAGTAAGCGACACTGACATCTTTCCCTTGGATTGTCCAATTAAAAAAAAAAAGCCAACACAATAATAGCTATTGATATGAATGAATCAAAATTGTACCTATTTTTTTTGTCAGATCAGAAAAATATATAATATGTTTGTGTGTGTGTGTGCTGCAGAATTTTAGTAATTAGTTTGTGGGCCATGAGCTGAAAAATCACTGCTTTAGAAGATTGCTTAAAGCATATGGTTGTGAAGAAGAAAAAAGATGTTTCCAACAGGAAAATGAGAACTCTTGGATTCAAAGAGTGCAATGTGAAAATATATCCTATGATTTTCAATGACTGATCCTCAAATTCTCAGAAATTTACACTCCATGTTTATCACTAAGTATGAAGGGAAAATGCTCAATAATAAAAAAAATTTCCTAAAATATTTTTAAAGTTATTTAATGTGTAAGCAACAAAAATTAATTTTTGAGAAATAATGTAAGCTCTACAACCTGGCCCGTCTACGAGCCAAGACCAAAGTCAAAGAGGTGCTCATCCGTGAGATGCTCTTCGCCGACGACGCAGCTTTGACATCACACTCCGAAGAGGGACTCCAGCAGCTAGTCACTTGCCTTTCCCACGCATGCAAGGAGTTCGGACTAGCCATCAGCCTGACGAAGACGAATGTTATGGCTCAAGGCACGGGGACTCCCCCATGCATCACCATCGACGGATACACCCTGGAGGTTGTCAACGACTTCACTTACCTCGGGTCCACCATCTCGAGCTCTCTGTCAGTCGACTTGGAGGTCAACCGGAGAATCGCCAGGGCAGCCACAGTTATGGCCAGACTGAACCGGCGAGCGTGGAACAATTCCAGCCTCACTGAGAAAACCAGACTGCGCATCTACCAAGCCTGCGTACTCAGCACTCTCCTCTATGGCAGCGAGACGTGGACCACCTATGCAAGGCACGAAAGGAAACTCAACAGCTTCCACATGAGGTGCCTGCGACGCGTCCTGCATGTCGCCTGGCAGGATAAGGTCCCCAACACCGAGGTGCTGAAGCGAGCCAATATGAGCAGTTTGCATGCAGTTCTTAGCGAGAGACGCCTCAGGTGGCTCGGCCATGTCAAAAGAATGGATGCAGGCCGTATCCCCAAAGACCTCCTCTACGGCGAGCTAGCAGAAGGCAAGAGGATGACAGGGCGCCCAAAACTGCGGTTCAAAGACATCTGCAAAAAGGACATGACACAATGCTCCATCAATCTCAACACATGGGAAGTACAAGCAGACGACCGCCTAACCTGGAGGCTCGCGGTCAGGCAAGGTACGTCACGCGCGGAGGCTGCGCGCAACGAGGAGGCGGTCCAGAAAAGATCGAGGCGGAAGCAGCGTCAGCAGCAGCAACAACAGCCACCTGCCTTCACCTGTACCAAGTGCGGCAGGGATTGTCACTCCCGAATCGGACTGCACAGCCATTCTCGGCGGTGCAGATAGACTCTCGGGAAGCTACGCCATCGTCTCTCGAGACGGACGGCTGCCGACGAATGTGTAAGCAACAAAAATTAATTTTTGAGAAATAATGTATGTCTATTTGATTTAGGAAATTTAGTCAAACTAGTTAATTCTGTGAGAAAAAAATTAGTAAGACTTGACATTTAGCATTGGGTACACCAAAAATAGGTTATTGTCTTCAGTATTCACTTTCTATTTGAATGTGTTAACAATTGTCTATTGTCTCCTACAGCTTAGTATAGAACTGGATGTTATACAGAGTACAATCAGCAGAAATAATGGTCTTATCAGATTTGAGTTCCATGAATATCGATTTATAACAATATGACCCTAGAAATTACAAATAAATTATACCTTTATTAAATAGTTTGGTGAAAGTGAACTTACAGTGAGCAATAGCAGACATAGTGTTTTAGTGAAACTCAGAAAAGCAGAAGATGGAAATATAATGTTATAATGATTAATAGTGGGTTTGCTATGTTACAATTAGAATATTGAATGTATGAAAAAGGGTCAGTATCAACAAAAAAGGGTAAATTTAGAGAGTTCAGAAAAGCAGAAGTCAGAAAATACAAAATTATAGTACACATTCAAGGAGAGAAATCCAATTACCAGACCAGTGCACTCAATTTCAAAACCTGGAGAGCTTATTAGGTTTTTATATTATCTGGGAAAATTATTTATTAACATTATGGAAAACTTGCTCTGATTCCTACCTATCCTTGGGTTCCCTGAAAACTGCATACTAAAACTATAAATTCTGCATAGTACATTCAGGTATTTTGATATCTGTAAAATATGCTTTTCCCCTTTAATATTGTAATTTGAAATGCTGGCTTTTATATATTGATCTATTGTTAGTTGTCAGTGTAAGTTAATCCTCCAAACCTCTACACTTCTAAGTATATGACAAATATCAACCTTCCAGACATGTAATCTGAGAACTAAACCTTTTCACATGGCAACACCACTAAATCTTTACAACCAGTAAAACCTTAATTTTTTTTTTTTAGGAACCTTACCTTTATTTATTTATTTATTTTAAGTATATATTATTGATTATATTGTTACAATAGTTCCAATTTTTTCCCCTTTGCTCCCCTCCGCCCAGCACCCCCCTTCCCCAACAATCCCCTCCCCAAGTCCATGCCCATGGGTCGTACATACAAGCTCTCCTGCCTCACCCTTTCATATATTCTTCTTTTTTAAAAAATAATTAATTAATTAGTTAAATATTTTAACAATAAAAAATAACAATCCCTCCCTCTCAGACTTAAGACCCTTTACAATCTTATAAAGGACAATGGACGAAGCTCTCGAGCTCCTCTAGCTGCTTCAAGCTGGACATGGTCATCGTCCTACCTACCCTTGGGTCAAGAAATCCCTAATAAGAGTGGAGGTGTGGAGGGGAGGGTGGCCTTCCCACAAGGGGAAGGATCGTGCAGGCTCCAGGTTGGTTGGCTGTCTCTGGACAACGGCATGCTTGGTTTAACAGGCTGGCATCCTTATTGTATTCTGGGGGCAACAGGGTTAAAGGACATCATTCAATCCGTAACCACTAGATGACAAAAGACAGGTATTAATTTTTCAATGTCCCACATTAGGGAAAAGAAGGGCTTCTTTGGAGGAAGGTATGCCAGGTACCTCTCACCTGTCCAAAACCCTTTTGTCCATTATATTTAGTTTGAACTGAGGGAAATATTTTAGGTTTCCCCCCTCTCAGGCCTCTGGGCTCTTTCTGTCCAAGCCATTAGCATAGAAAAGAGAAACCAGTTTTAAAGTCAAGCCCACAGACCACCCCGTTCTTCACCAACCCAGCCACTTAGTTCAGCCAAACCATTGAGTCTCAGGAGGCAGCAATGCAGACAGGATTAAGTGAGGCCTATACATACAGACAATCGCTCAGGTAATGAGATCGTAGGCTTATGCCCTTTGAAAACAGAAAACACATGTTAATTTATCTAACATAACCCACATACAAGTCTCTAAATCTGTAGGACTGTCTTATTGGAAAGACATCCAGTTGCAAGGCATTTGACATTCTTCTTGCCTGTAAATTAAACATCTTTGATAATGCCACAGACATAGTTTAACTTTCAAATGAAAACAAATTTTAAATGAAAAGAAACTTTAAAGACGGTTAGCTGCACTACTTTATAGTCTACCACTGGACATTGTGATCTTCCTTGAATCGTGATTTTTCTCCCTAAGATTACCCTCCTTGTCATTAAAGGGACTGCATTAAGTTCATTTTTAATTTATCCTGTTCATTTGTATAAACACAACAAGAGCAGCAAATGATCACTTAAACCTTAATTTTATAGATAGCCAATAACTGTTCTCTTTGTCTTAACTATGCCAGTACTTAAATTTTGCTCTGAAGCCATTATTAGCAACACCTTATGACATATCTGTAATGTACAATTTCTGTAACCCAGGATTAACAATAAAGTTGAATGCGTTCACTTACCTGGGATTTGAATGTCATTTGTGCACCCATGCTTCTTGGAGTAAGACTTGTGGTTTTGCCACATTGTCTAGGAACTTTTGTCAATGCAAAGATAGGTAAGTCTTTTTGTAGTCCCATTTCATGGAGAGCTGAAGAAATCATGCACTGGGAAGGTCATCCCAGGAAGTGTGAGACAAGGCTGGCTTTCTAGTCATGTGGCCTTTGAACAAGTCTCCTGAAGTTGTCTTGGACATCGCAACCACTGTAAGGCACTCTACTGTTATCTATCTTATGTAGCTCATGAAGAGAGGTAACTTTGAATGGTTTGACCTCTACAGATCTACAGAATTAATGGCTGAATATGTTGCTCCCACTACAGTGGCAGGAACACTTGTTTTGTTCCGTTCCAGGAAGCCACTGTTTTTAACCTACCAACTGGGTGCTCCTGATATTTCTTCTTGAGTTAACACTCTGTGTGTTAGGACATACATCAGGTTAATGTAAACATACAGCTCAGAGATCATTTCAGGACTCTGAGACATTTAAGGACTAGTATGGACCTTGAAGATTTTCTCAGGGAATGACAAACAGGTTTCAACTCCCAGGCCATTTATAAATGATAAATAGTAGCCACCGACATAACAGTTAATGCTCTGTGTTGTGTTAAGAAAAGTCTGAAGCTCTCAATAGCTTGAGTAGTAGAAAGTGCCCTGTTAATTTGTCATGCCAGCAATATGTGTAGAAGGCACTTTTTGAAATATTTTCCAAATATAAGACACTCCTAATCTTTTCCAATCCTCTACCTTTACAATTGGGAAAATTGAGATTTATAGGGAAGAATTACCTGTGTCCTCATTTAGCTCTCCACAATGAATCACCCTGGGAGGAAAAAAGAATCATTGATGTCCTAACCTTGGGGAAAGTTGAGCTTTCATTATCCTCCTCATTATAAAGAATAAAAACCTCACTCCTTACAGGTAATTCTGCGGGATCTGAAAGTTTAGTATCTCTATTTTAGATATTCTGTCATTATAAAGACCTTGAGCTATAGCTTGGAACTGAGTCTAAGGGAATATTTAGAAGATATTATGTCTAATAAATTGCTATAGTGTTTAATTAAGGTCCTACAAATTATTAAAATTACATTGGCAAAAGATAATGTGTGATGAGGAAATTAGGGATAATTTTTGAAAAACTGTGTTGCAGTGTAAAAGTTAAATACTTGAAGATGGGTTCTGAATGCTGGAGGATTTTAGAATCACTTATATACACCATGACTTCTCAACATTGGCACTATTGGCATTTGGGGCCAGATAATTCTTCATAGTGGGGGTTTATCCTGGACATTGTATTGAGTAATTCCAAAAAGTCTCTAAGGTTTTTTTCTGTAAAATAGAAGACACATTTTTAAAATTTTCACTGATAACTTCATTGACTTGGATATTTTGAGTATGTCAGCTATCTCCCGTGTGGTATGACATAGAATTTTTTTTTTAAATAAAAATCTTTACTTCTTAAATTATATTTTATTAGTTATGCTAGTACAGTTATCTGGATTTTTCCTGTTTGCCCCCCTCTACCTAGCACCCCCCGCTTCCTCAGGCAATCTCCCCACCATTGTTCATGTTCATGGGTCATGTGTATAAATTCTTTGTCTACTCAATTTACTATACTCTTTTACACTTCTATGGCTATTCTGTACCTACCTACTTATACTTCTAAATCCCCTTACCTCTTCTACCATTCATCCATTGCTCCTTCCTCTCTGGCAACCATCAAAATACTCTCTGTATCCATAATTCTGTCTCTGTTCTTCTTGTTTGTTTAATTTGTTTTTTAAATTAAACTGCTGTAAGATGTGTATTTTTTTCCTATTTTATTGCTCATAGTTTTGATCTTCTTTTTCATAAATCAGTCCCTTTAACATTTCATATAACAATGATTTAGTGATAATGAACTACATTCAGTATTTTTTGTCTGGGAAGCACATTATCTACTCTTCGATTCTAAATGATAACTTTGATGGGTAGAACAATCTTGGATGTAGGTTCCTGCTTTTTATGACTTTGAATATTTCTTACTATTCCCTTCTTGTCTGCAAAGTTTATTTTGAGAAATCAGCTGACAGTTTTATGGAAACTCCTCTGTAGGTAACTAACTTCTTTTCTCTTTCTGCTTTTAAGATTCTTTCTTTATCTTTAACCATTGGCATTTTAATTATAATGTGTCTTGGAGGGAGCCTCTTTGCATCCATCTTGTTTGGGACTCTGTGCTTTCTGGACTTGCATGTCTATTTTCTTCACTAAATTAGGGAAGTTTTCTTTCATTATTTTTTTCAAATAGATTTCCAATTTATTGCTCTTTCTCTTCTCCTTCTGGTACCCCTATGATGTGAATGTTGGACCTCTTGAAGTTGTCCAACAGGCTGCTTATACTGTCCTCACTTTTTTAAATTATTTTTTTCTTTTTGTTGTCCTGATTGGTTGTTTTTTGCTTCATTATGTTCCAAATCATTGATTTGACTCTTGGCTTCATCCCTTTACTGTTGTTTCCCTGTAAATTATTCATTTCATTTAAGATATCCTTTGTTTCTGACTGGATCTTTTTAATGCTGTTGAGATCCTCACTAAGTCCCTTGAGCATCCTTGTAACCATTGTTTTGAACTCAGCATCTGTTAGATTGCTTATCTCCATTCATGTATCTCTTTTTTGGAGTTTTGATCTGTTCTTTTATTTGGACCATGTTTCTTTGTCTCTTTGTTTTGGCAGCCTCCCTGTCTTTGTTTCTATGTATTAGGTAGAGTTGCTTTGACTCCATGCCTTGGTACTATTGTCTAAAGTAGGTGTCCTGTAGGGTCCAGTGGCACAGCCTCCCATATTTTCCAAGCTGGGTACACACTCCTTTTGTAGTTGAGCCTTGGTGGCTGTTGGCAGGTCAGTGGGAGTGATTTACCCAGGCCAGTCAGCTGCAAGGATTGACTGTGATCACTTACCACCAACCTCTACCCTCTGTGGATGATCAGCTGTGCAGGGACAAGGCAGCGGTGCTCCAACATGGTCTGTAGCTGCCCACAGGGTATGCAGGCTCTGGTGTTTCCCAGGTGGTGCAGGCCAAGGTCAGCCCTCACCTGTGTTTTGCCCAGTGCTATGTTGCCTGGGTTATAAAGCAATCTGAGATGGCTACTACTTGTGCTGAGATTGGAGATTCCCAGGAGAAGCCAAGCTGCGAATTGAGGCTGGCTATTGCTAGTGCTGGGCCTGAGGTTCACTGAGGCCAGCTCTTGCTTGTTTGAGAGGATTTAGGAAGTTGTAAAGCATGAGCCAAGATCAGCAATTCATATGGAAAAGCAACTTGGGTGGTCCCATAATTTCGGTGGGGCAGAGTCTCTGGAGTTATCCAAGGTGGGTCAAACAGTGTTAGCCAGGATGATAGAGTCTCAGATATTGCACCAGCCTACCAGCTCTTTGAGAAGAGGGCCCATAAAATGGACAATGGCCTCTGCTCACCTTGATTCCAGACACCTCAGCCTTCCGCTTCATGACATTGGTGCCCCTCAAACCGCCACCCTGGTACCGAAGACCAAAGGGAGTGAATCTGAGTAGGTGAGTCTGTGTGTGGGTTCTTATAAAGAAATTGCTTGGGGCTCCAGCAGTGTTTTTCCACCCACTCAATCCCTGCTGGTTTTTGCATCCAGAAGTTGTGGGGATTTATATTCTTAGCACTGGAACCCTGGACTGGGAGTCCTGGTGTAGGGCTGGGATTCCTCACTCCTGAAATATCCCTCCTGAATTTACATCCATCACACATGGGTGAGGGTCCACCTTATTCTGAGTCTATGTCCCTCCTACCAGTCTGATGGATGTAGCTTCTTTAATTCTGTAGTTGTCAGACTTCATTCAACTTGATTTCTGATGGTTCTGAGTGATGGTTTTTATATATTTTAGTTGTAATTTTTATGTGGTTGTACAAAGTGGCAAGCCATGTCTGCCTATGCCACCATCTTGACCAGAAGTCCGATCATTTTCAATTAATGTCTTGATTTGATCGTTATCAACTTCAACTGGTTATCCAAACATGGAGCATCGTCCAGCAAGAAATCCCCACCACAAAACTCGGCAAAGCACTTTTGACACATTCAATCAGTCACATAAACTTCTCCATTCAGTGCACAAATCTTTGTATGTGTTTTAGTTGTGTTTTTACTTTTCTGAAATAATAAAGTATAATATGCCAAAAATGTTTTTTTTCTTCCATCTTCAATATTAAAATAGCTACACAAAAGTTCACCAGTTTTGATAAGGTTTTCAACATGTATGCTGATGTGACAGCTGACACAACACAATCTAAAAAAATATTATTTTGAATGAAGTTAAAGACAACTAAGCACTCTAGAGCCACCTTATGGAAAAAAAAAACAACTAAACTTTTTGGCCAACCCAATAGGATTTTTAGCAGCATCCCTGGTGTCTGTTCACCAGATGCCGGAAGCACCCCCTGCCTAAACTGTCAATACCAAAAATATGTCCCAACATTGCCACATATCCCTTGGCAGACAAAAGCATCTCAAGTGTGAAACACTCACTGACCTAACTATATGAGTAGCTAGAAACCTTTGGGAATTATTTAAAAAGGAAGTACATAATGAGGGCTTTAAGAAAAATTAATCTGTCAATATACCAAGATAGATTTTTTATTTAAACTTTATAACCTACCTATTTATATGTTATTTTATAGTGTTTCAAATGAATGGTTTAAAAGGAATTTAATGGAGGAAGAATATTTTATAGAAAACCATTTTAACTTTTTGTTCTTTCAAAAATATTTATTGACTGACCAATATGCTCTAGATACTGAGAAAAGGAGGGTGATTGGAGGTGTGGTTTCTGCACATACAGAGCTTACTGTCTACAGGGCAGACAATGGAGTAGCAGTTCTTAAAATGTTAGCAGAATTGATTTACCTGCAGTGTTTCATTGTCCAAATAGCTGGGTCCCACCGCCAGAGCTGCTAACTCAGTGGGTCTGAGGTGGGGCCAGGGAATTTGCATTCTGACAATTCCCAGGTAACTTTACTGCCCCCAAAAGCACGTTTTGAGAATGATGGCAACAGAGTGTGCTAGGATGAGGTCATGGCCAGTTGCAATGGGAAATCACCTGTAAGCCACCCTGAAGGATGTGTGGAGTTAAGCTAAATGAATGGGAACAGGGAGACCATGAGGATAAGGAAGGAGGTTCCAGACACAGGCCTGAAAGTGAGAACCAATAAAGTACGTAAAAAGTTACGTTTTTGAACAGAAAGCTGTTGCTAAAGCTTAAGACATTGTGTCAGTGTTACACATAGCATGGCCTTTCACTCCACAGATATTTTTAGGAGGAAAGCTTTGTCCTAATATTGATCACACTAAATTTACTTGCATGCCTTTCCAATTGGACTGAGCATGGAGGTTAGATGAAGCTTATAATTGCATGCCAGCTCCCAGGCCAGTGTATGGCACAATGTATCCTCTTGCCTGCACAACACTAGAGACATGTTCATCATATTTTTTAATTTACATTTTTGTATTCTGGTCTTTATATCCAATATTTTTATTTTCAGTTTGCAACTTTAAAAATACTAACATAGTCATGAGTTCTCCAAACTCTATTAATACCTCTTCCCATTATTTTCACTTTTTCATTGTTGTGGGAATCTTGTTCATAGAAATTTATAAATTGAAAAGAATGCCAAAAAAAATAGCTGTATTGAGCTAAATCTTAGATATATTGACCTTTAAACATGGTAGTCTTCAGAATTTATTTCAGTGATCATCTTGTCTAATATCTTTTATATGAAAGCCAACAAACAGCCTAATAACATTCAATAATGCAACTCAGAGCACACAACTAGGTATGGGAAGATTTGGGATATGAATCCAGGTCTTTTTAAACCCAATAAAGTATTCTTATCTCTCTGCAACTTGGTCATATTGTTACTGAACAGCAAGTTGGGGTCCCGCTGCCCACTGCCACCCTCTAGGCAAAATTCCAGAGGCAAAGGTTTGGTGGTAAAGGAAATGAGTCTTTATTCAAAAGCAGTCACTGAAGCTTTAATTACTTAAGCTTATCAATTAAGACTAAACTCTAACATCTGAGTTTTATAGCATTTCCCCTGTTAGTTTCTGTAGAGTTGGTTTACAAACTAAAACAACACACTACACAAAAGCTACAAAATTGCAGAATAATGGCAGGCTTCTGTCTCAGAGCAGGTCTCCTCTAGAACACCCAAAGAATAAAACTCTCACCCTCTTCCAGGCCAGCATGATCCTCGTCTGTGCTTGGAGTTCCTTCCCATATGAAACACCACCCACTGAGAAATGTAGGCAGCTACAGTATGATCATCCAGGCATCCTTGAGGATGAAGAGCCTGAGAGCCAGTTTAAGAGGAGAGACAGGCAGTCCAGGAGCCAGAGAGCCCAAGCCAGAGCCTGAGAGAGAGCCAGCTCAGGAACCAGAAAAGCTCAGAAAAGCTCAGAAAAACTTGTGACCAAAGAGCCAGCCCTCTTTTTATTTCCATTGGTTCTGGAGGCATTCAGCTTCTCAGCCAATCCCATCCTAGGCTGCTTTTCATCGCCTCAGCAAACCCCTCCTGTAGCCATTCCTACTTCTCCCCAGTAATCTTAATATGATCTCTCTATATCAATATCAGGCGGTAAAATTGTATATTACTTGATATGTTAATTGCTGGTCACTAACTCGTTAAAAATCCTGCAGTTTCTAAACAAGGTAGGATCTGTTCTAAAAGAATTATCCTCTACCCACTCTGCTAGGGCCCATGGCACATGCACTAAGATATGCACATGTAGGTATGGAAAAATGTCCCATTGCCCCTGGAGAATGTAAACCACAGACTAGTCTCTGAAGAAGAGAAAGGATGTTTTAATGATGGTAGACTTTAGTATTCTGTTTCTACCTTAGGCACACAATATTCATCAACCTCATTCTAGTGAGATTGTAGAGATTCTGATAGCTCACTTACATTGTTCTTCATTCCAAATACTGTGTAACTGCCTCGCAGTTCTCTAAGAGGTTAATTTTGTAATATTTTGGTTATGAAAGCATTCTTTTAAATGATTGCAGTTAAGAGTATCTCAAACCATCAAGATAATAACAGCACTTTGTACTTAACAAGAGATTTTCTTCAACCAAGTTATCACAGTGTTTTCCTATGCACCCTTTAGGATGCACAGAACTTCCCAGCTAAACTAGAATTTAAGCGTATGTGTCTGAAAGGGAATCCTTTTCCCATAATTAGACCACAGTTTGCATCTTTACATTCTCAATTTAAAAGTGAAGCATTTCTATTAAGTTTATCATGGCATTTTTTTCATGTGAATGTTAAAATCTGGTACTTTTGGAAATTGTGTAGGTGGCTTTGTTATAGCCAATCATATGTTCTGCTTTTGAAATTCAATGATTGAAACATTTCTCCTTGTATCTTTAATGATCTTGTTCTCCCAAGCATTATTTAAATTTCTTAAAATACACTTAGTGTAGATGAATCTTATGAAAAGTGTTCAATGAGTGTGCTGTAAAACAATGTGGTTTCAAATTATATAAAAAACACTGAGATAACAAAGCCCTTTTCCAGCTCTTTGCTTCATTAAACAGTCTGAAGGGGCTATCTAAAGGGCAAAGCCTTGAATGGTTAGGTTATCACAACAGAAACCTCAGTGCTGAGGAACTTATTTCAGCAAAGAAACCCCTTCGTGCCTGTGTGTAGATGATAAAAAAGAACAAGAGCTCTATTCCATGACAGCAGAATTTAGAATGCACTGAAAGCACAGCAGAATTGAGGATAAAATCTACTCCAGTGTTGCTATCCAAATTTAAGAAAAATACCACTTTTCAATAAGGGGAGACTGATCTTGAGAGCAGATGCATCATGGTAATTAGTGCATATATTATGTTCATAAAGAAAATCTGCCCTGTCTTGATGATAGGTACAAATATAGATATAGATGAGAAATAATGGAGTGGGTATTTGAATAAACAGCATGTGTTATATTCTTTGGCTATATCTTTTTTATTAAAAATAAATTATAAAGTGGCCAAAAAGAATAATAAGCACAAATAATAAGTCTTGCTCAGAAAATACATTTTGATAAGTATTATGAGCTTGTAGAATTCTACTATTCTGAGCATGTAGTAAATGAGATAAGAAATCTTTATTGCTCACCCTTGCAGGTAGACATTTGACTAGTGCTTTGCCAAGTTAACATAAATCACAAAGCCTTTTGATCTTCTCTCAGTAAGATAGAAAGAAAATGAGTTACAAATATTTATGTAGAGTCTAATGTCCCAGAAAGACTGGTTGTAAAATACAGAGACCTCCATAATAAATAGCAAATGGCTGGGAATGTTTTGAATACAAAAGCTTGATACCTATTGCACCATTGTCCAATTCCTACAGCAAACAAAATTTATGCTGGAGAAGTGGTTTAAATATATAAATAATGTTTTGTTTAGTTTCAGATTTTTAAACATGGGGAAGTTAACTTGTCCTTTATACTTATCATTAACTTAATTGATGATTAAAATTTTTCAGTAATTTTTAAAAACCTTTTTTTCTACAATGACCAGAGTTTCATTAATAATAGATCCTTCTACTTAATGTGTATTATGGGAGGCCAGGCAGGAGTCAATGCATTACTAGGCTCTAAGTCTTTTCTCAGTGATACTCATTGTATGGATACAGAACACGCATTTGAGAAAAAATAAAAGTTGTTTCTGAGTCTGGTTCCCACATATAAATCTTCAAAAAAAAACCTGTTTATTTTTTTGTGGCGGGGAAAACTGTTAAAATGATAGATGAAATGAACAACACAAACAAATGAGCAAAATTGAACCAGAGGTATGTAAACGAGGAATAAACTAACAGTAACAAAGGGGGAGATGGGAGGGAGAGTAGTGGTAAGAAGGGAAAGGGTCTAGTCAAAGAACATGTATAAATGACCCATGGGCATGGACAACTGGGTGGAGACTGAATGTGGGAGAAGGGAGGGACAGGGTGCAGAGAAGCAAGAGGGGGAAAAAAGTGAGACAACTGTAATGGAAAAACAAACAAACAGAAAAATTTTTAGTGGGGGGAAAAATAAAAATATAAATAATAGAAATGCAAGTTCAGTGAATATTAGAAGGACAAAGATTTTCCTTCACACTGTACACATTTTCTCCCTATCTGATCCCTCCAGAATTTGGCATTCTAAAGAAGTAAGTAATGACCTAAGTTTCTTTGCATAAAACTAATAAGACCAGTTGTTAATAACGATTTTTTGACTAAGACTTTGACTGGAATGTCATGCCTAAAGGAGACATGCTTGGGCTTTGGTTGCTACCAAAAAGCCCTGAGCAACTGGGACTGACTTTCAAAGGTAATAAAAGTCCACGAGATAAAAGGCCTGGTACCTTGGATGGATGAGCGGTCCATAGCAATCTTTCCAGGGAAGGAACAAAGGTTGTTTTCCTGAAAGATGGCTAGAAGGGACCTTAAGGCACAATGGAAAACCAGGAGGACCTGGAAAAGACAGGTGTTTACAGGCAAGGCTGAATGCCAGGTATGTGGCTCAGCTTCTGTGCCCTGAAGGGCAGACTGAAGGTCACCCTAAATGTTCCTTGCGTAAGTTCCAGCAAAGCAGAACTAAAGATCATAAGTGATCATATGCTGCTCTTGTTGTGTTTATGCAAATGAAAAGGATAAATTAAAAATGAACTTAATGCAGTCCCTTTAATGACAAGGAGGGTAATCTTAGGGAGAAAAATCAAGATTCAAGGAAGATCACAATGCCCAGTGGTAGACTATAAAGTAGTGCAGCTAACCGTCTTTAAAGTTTCTTTTCATTTAAAATTTGTTTTCATTTGAAAGTTAAACTATGTCTGTGGCATTATCAAAGATGTTTAATTTACAGGCAAGAAGAATGTCAAATGCCTTGCAACTGGATGTCTTTCCGATAAGACAGTCCTACAGATTTAGAGACTTGTATGTGGGTTATGTTAGATAAATTAACATGTGTTTTCTGTTTTCAAAGGGCATAAGCCTACGATCTCATTACCTGAGTGATTGTCTGTACGTATAGGCCTCACTTAATCCTGTCTGCATTGCTGCCTCCTGAGACTCAATGGTTTGGCTGAACTAAGTGGCTGGGTTGGTGAAGAACGGGGTGGTCTGTGGGCTTCACTTTAAAACTGGTTTCTCTTTTCTATCCTAATGGCTTGGACAGAAAGAGCCCAGAGGCCTGAGAGGGGGGAAACCTAAAATATTTCCCTCAGTCCTAACTAAGTATAATGGGCAAAAGGGTTTTGGACAGGTGAGAGGTACCTGGCATACCTTCCTCCAAAGAAGCCCTTCTTTTCCCTAATGTGGGACATTGAAAAATTAATACCTGTCTTTTGTCATCTAGTGGTTACGGATTGAATGATGTCCTTTAACCCTGTTGCCCCCAGAATACGACAAGGATGCCAGCCTGTTAAACCAAGCATGCCGTTGTCCAGAGACAGCCAACCAACCTGGAGCCTGCACGATCCTTCCCCTTGTGGGAAGGCCACCCTCCCCTCCACACCCCCACTCTTATTAGGGATTTCTTGACCCAAGGGTAGGTAGGACGACGACCATGTCCAGCTTGAAGCAGCTAGAGGAGCTCGAGAGCTTCGTCCATTGTCCTTTATAAGATTGTAAAGGGTCTTAAGTCTGAGAGGGAGGGATTGTTATTTTTTAGTGTTAAAATATTTAACTAATTAATTAATTATTTTTTAAAAAAAGAAGAAGAATATATGAAAGGTTGAGCCATGGGCATGGACTTGGGGAGGGGATTGTTGGGGAGGGGGGGTGCTGGGTGGAGGGGAGCAAAGGGGAAAAGATTGGAACTATTGCAACAATATAATCAATAAAAATATACTTAAAAAATGATAGATGATACACAGATTGAAATAAAAGAAAATAAACAAGTGTCATTGGTTTGCTTGCTATTAAAAAAACATTTACATTGAAAAAGCATTCTCAGTGCTAAACACTTCAGTACACCCACCTGAGCACACCCAATTCTCCTATTTTTATTCCTAAAGTTCTCCTGATGCCTTTATATTGTTCCCACTTCAGATGCTCTTTATAGCTGAGAGTAATTGAACTGAAATGGAATTCTTAGTAGGCATTATTTTCTCTATCGTTATAAAAAATAATTTCAGGCCAGAATCTGATGAGCTGATCTCATTGCTTCTGCAACAATTAAACTGAGAACTGATTCATTCAATGCTAGAATAGACTCAGAGCTAGAGAAAAACCGAGTTTTAGCCTCTATCAAGTGCACTTACCCCATTCACATATATTTCTGTTTTCCTTAAGTCAAAATCTGATTCATATAAAACATCATTTTCAGTCTCATGTTGTACTAATCATTAAGAAGTTCAGGCTGTAATGTTTGTTTCAGGCCCTGTTATTGACCCAAATGTCTCTCACATGTTGGTTTTTTTGTTTGTTTTTTCTTACATTCCTGGAATTTTACTTGATATTTATTGATAAGTATAAAATACTTATTAGATAAAATACTTATGTAATCCCCTGTAAACTCAGAAATCTGACTGGGCTGGAGCTCTTCCAGGTCATATCTGTTTCTATTAGAGTCTATGATATTGGACACTTTCTTAATATCAATAATTCTGTATAGAATAGGTTGGGGAATAAAATAGAAATGATGTTGAAATTATGAACAAAAATGTAATAAGATAATGTGTGATGAGTCACTTTACTAGCACAATGCCTGGCCCAGAGTTAAAGACAAATGTTTGCTGACCAAAACTGGCTGGATGATTTACCATTATAAAGTCTCACTTAGCTTCAACTTGATGCATTTCATGGGCAGGACTCTATTATTTGATCCTTTTTCTTTCTTCTTTGTGTTGTCATAAAACCAATCAAACAAAGTATTGGCTTGGTTTCACCATACTCAATAAAATATTTTAAAAAGTCAATCAATTAATCATTGATCAATCAATCAACCTTGTCTCATAGAAATTCCTATAGACTTACCTCAACAGATTCTCAGGAAAACTAAATTTGAACTGAAGAAAGTAGAAATCATCTATTAGATTACTTTTATATACTTTTGCTCTATTTTTTCCCATTGAGCTCAGTATCCAGTTACCATTAATTCCATCCTGTTTTCTTTAAAGCCAAAGGCATGTGGATTACTATTTACTTCACAACTTCATTGCAATTCATTTAATTAATTAAAAAGGTGGCAGTAAAATTGACACCAAACTTACGTAGCCAAGCTAATACTGTGTCTGGGATGTTTATTACTTTCTGTCAGTCACACAAAATATGTTTGACAAAATTCTCTTTATGATATATGACACTTAGGTTTGCTAACACACAGTTAATTCTCACTAAAATATGATTTATATTGTATTCTTCATCACTGAAATAAGCCCTGAAAAGTATTTTCCTCACTATATATATAGATCCTACACCTTATTAATGATCTCTTATGGCAGAGAAGAGTCGTCGTCGTCGGCAGCCGTCCGTCTCAAGAGACGATGGCGTAGCTTCTTGAGAGTCTATCTGCACCGCCGAGAATGGCTGTGCAGTCCGACTCGGGAGTGACAATCCCTGCCGCACTTGTTACAGGTGAAGGCAGATGACTGCTGTTGCTGCTGTTGACGCTGCTTCCGCCTCGATCTTTTCTGGACTGCCTCCTCATTGCACGCAGCCTCTGCGCGTGACGTACCTTGCCTGACCGCGAGCCTCCAGGCTAGGCGGTAGTCTGCTTGAACTTCCCATGTGTTGAGATTGATTGAGCATAGTGTCATGTCCTTTTTGCAGATGTCTTTGAACCGCAGTTTTGGGCGCCCTGTCATCCTCTGGCCTTCTGCTAGCTCGCCGTAGAGGAGGTCTTTGGGAATACGGCCTGCATCCATTCTTTTGACATGGCCGAGCCACCTGAGGCGTCTCTCACTAAGAACTGCATGCAAACTGCTCATGTTGGCTTGCTTCAGCACCTCGGTGTTGGGGACCTTATCCTGCCAGGCAACATGCAGGACGCGTCACAGGCACCTCATGTGGAAGCTGTTGAGTTTCCTTTCGTGCCTTGCGTAGGTGGTCCACGTCTCGCTGCCATAGAGGAGAGTGCTGAGTACGCAGGCTTGGTAGATGCGCAGTCTGGTTTTCTCAGTGAGGCTGGAATTGTTCCACGCTCGCCGGTTCAGTTTGGCCATAACTGTGGCTGCCCTGGCGATTCTCCGATTGACCTCCAAGTCGACTGACAGAGAGCTTGAGATGGTGGACCCGAGGTAAGTGAAATCGTTGACAACCTCCAGGGTGTATCCGTCGATGGTGATGCATGGGGGAGTCCCCGTGCCTTGAGCCATAACGTTCGTCTTCGTCAGGCTGATGGCTAGTCCGAACTCCTTGCATGCGCGGGAAAGGCAAGTGACTAACTGCTGGAGTCCCTCTTCGGAGTGTGATGTCAAGGCTGCATCGTCGGCGAAGAGCATCTCATGGATGAGCACCTCTTTGACTTTGGTCTTGGCTCGTAGACGGGCCAGGTTGTAGAGCTTGCCATCGGATCTGGTGTGAATGAAGACACCCTCGCTGCAGTCCTTAAAGGCGTATTGGAGGAGCATGGAGAAGAAGATTCCGAACAGCGTAGGCGCGAGGACGCAGCCCTGCTTTACTCCGCTGCTGACTGGGAAGGCATCAGAGGTTGCGCCGTTGTAGGACACCGTGCTGTGCATGTTGTCATGAAAGGACATGACCACAGCAAGCAGATGTGGTGGACAGCCAATCTTCCGTAGCAAGCTGAAGAGTCCGCTTCGACTGACCAGATCAAATGCCTTCGTGAGGTCGATAAAGGCGAGGTAGAGTGGTTTATGCTGCTCGTGACACTTCTCCTGCAGCTGGCGTAGGGAGAAGATCATGTCCACTGTTGATCGGCCAGCTCTGAAGCCACACTGGGACTCTGGGTAGACGCGGGAAGCAAGGGTCTGCAGGCAGACAAGAGCGACCCTGGCGAATACTTTGCCGACGACGCTGAGGAGAGAGATGCCCCGGTAGTTGTTGCAGTCGCTGCGGTCTCCTTTGTTCTTGTACATGGTGATAATGTTGGCGTCTCTCATATCCTGGGGGATGTAACCCTCCTTCCAGCAGAGACAGAGTAGATGGTGTAGTGGCTGTAGCAGGACTGGTTTCCCGCTCTTTAGGATTTCTGGAGGGATTCCGTCGCTTCCTGGTGCTTTCCCGCAAGCGAGGCGGTCGATGGCTTTGCCGAGCTCTGCCACAGTAGGTGGGGTGTCTAGCTCATCCATGACTGGTAGGTCTGGGATGGCGTTAAGAGCAGTGTCTGTTACGGTGTTCCTCGTCGCGTACAGCTCAAGGTAGTGCTCGGTCCACCGCCGCATTTGCTGTTCCTGGTCAGTGATGACCTCACCTGTCTTGGACTTAAGGGGGGCAATCTTGGAGGGGACTGGGCCTGTTGCCTTCTTGATACCCTCATACATTCCTCGTGCGTTGCCTATATCGGCGGCTTCCTGGATGCTTCTGCACAGGTTTAGCCAATAGATGTTGGCACAGTGGCGGGCGGTCTTCTGGACTTTGTTCCTGGCAGCCCGTAGAGCTTGAAGTGTACTGGGAGTGGGCGTGGCCTTGTAAGCCAGTAGGGCCTTCCTCTTAGCCTCGATCATGGGTTCCATTTCTTCCCAGTGAGCCTCGTACCAGTCAGCGTTCTTCCGCTCTTTCTTCCCATAAGCAATAATGGCGGAGTTGTATATGGCGTCGCGGAGATGTGACCAATTGGATTCGATAATGTCGTCTGCTGCCATTCCCTCGCCGAGTGCATCTTCCATCCTGTTGATGAATTGCTGGGTCTTAACTGGGTTGCTGGCACAACTGGTGTTGATGCGTGGGCGACCCTTCATCTTGGAGTGGTGCAACCTCTTCGACGTTATGTGCACCTTGCTTACCACGAGGACATGGTCCGTGTCGCAGTCTGCACTGTGGTAGCTGCGGGTGAGGAGGGTGCTGCCAATATCCGTTCTTCTGATGATGACGAGGTCAAGCTGGTGCCAGTGGCGGGAGCGGGGGTGCCTCCATGACACCTGGTGGATCTCTTTGCACTTGAAGAATGTGTTTGTCACGCACAGGCCGTGGTGACACGAAAGCTCAAGCAGTCGCTGACCATTCTCATTGATCTTTCCTCTCCCAAAGTTTCCGAGGTAGGTAGGCCAGGCCATGTGGTCGGCTCCTACTCTTGCGTTGAAGTCTCCAAGGAGATAAAGAGCGTTACTTCTGGGGATCTTGCATAACGCTTCGTCCAGTGCATGGTAGAACTGTTCTTTCTCTTCGGTGGTGGCGCAGAGGGTTGGGGCATACGCGCTAAGAATGCTGACTGGGCCGAAAGTTGTTGACAATCGGAGGGTAAGTAATCAATCTCTCTGTGCCTCCTGTGGGTGGCTCTATGGAGTTAACAAGCGTGTTCTTCACAGCGAACCCAACACCGTGCTGTCTTGGTTGGTCCGGAGACTTCCCTTGCCAGTAGAAGGTGTAGTTGGTTTCTCTGATAGTTCCGTTGTCGGCCAACCGGGTCTCCTGTAGAGCCGCAATGTCGATGTTTAGTCGTGCCAGTTCCCTGTCGATGACAGCGGTTTTCCTGGCATCATTGATCCACGGAAGGTCTGCAGTAAGTCCGGGACACATGGTCCTGATGTTCCAGCTAGCGAAGCGAAGAGCTGGAGGCTTCTTTCTTGTTTTTTGCTTGGAATTGCCTGGTGCGAGTGTTTTGTGGACAACTTTTTGAGAGACGCCTCTCTGATCCCCACGCACCCAGTGGGGCAGGCGAGCCATGGCGAGACGGCACCTAATTGGCTGGGGGCTGCCCAGCTTGAGGCGGGCAGTAGCTGTCCAGTGAGGTGCGATGACCTCTCCCACCATCAGAGGAGACCCCTGGCGCTCGTTTCCTTCGCCAATCGGATGAGCTTATAACCGGTATCTGTCTCCTCCCGTGTTGAGTCGACATCTTGCGATGACGCTGGAGTGTCCTCTCCAGTGAAGCTACAAAGCCTGGGCAGGGTGATATGGAGGGCCAGCTGTTGCCCATGCAGCAGACCCCCCCTCTCTTCTCAGCTGAAGGATCCAAGGGGAAAGACAGAGTCAATACAGCTTGGCTGAGAAGAGTAACTGCTAATAACCACTGTATATAAATTATAATATAGTAATAAATAATTACCTTCTAAGGTTATACACATGGTAGTTTCCTTCACACTTGAAGTTATCTAAGGATAAATATAAGAAAACTTAGACAGGATTTTCAGTAATTACATGTAAAAATTGGATGATCCTATCAAATGAAACATGCTATTTAAATACCAAAAAATCTACAGAGCCTTTTACTACCCATACCAGACTACCCTTGATTGCCATACAACCCATTTTTCTTCCTCATTACCATGGGGCCATTTATAGGCTATTGCCAAAATTTCTTTGCTCAGCCACATTACTTGCTGTTTTCAAAATACTCATGCCTTTATCCTAGCTGCCCCTGTATCTGTGAGAGCTTCCTAAAGTTCTTCATTGCTTAATAAACTTCTGCTCAATTCCATTAAAAACACTTCCTCCTCTTAGAAACCTTTCCTACATCCCATAAAAAAATAAGCACTCCTTCCTGTGAACCCCTATAGTGATATATATTTATCTTGGCATATTCAGTCATGTTTGCTTACATGCCTCATTCCTCAAAGACAGACATTTCTCAAATTAATCTTTGTGATCATAGCACCTAGCAGAATGTCTCACACAAGGCAGTTTGATGAATGAATGAAACAATGAATAAATTAATGGAGTAGAATATAATAAATGCAAAAGATATTTTAAATGAAGGTACTAGTAGTATAAGTAATAATTTCTAAGATTGTTGCTGGGTTTTAACTCCCTTTAATGTGCTAGCTATTTGGCTGCTACTGGCCACCTAATATAACTGTAGATATGGATCAGGGAGAGTGCTTATTTCAGACTCCTGAAGAAAGAAGCCCGCCCCTTTTTTATCTGACTTCTTTCCTTACTTCCTTCCTTATCCTCACCCAAGCATATTTCTTTTAGAAATAGAGAGAGAGAGAGGGAGAGAGAAAGCGGTATATTATTGCTCAAACTGGGAATCAAACCTGCAAACCCTTTTGTGCACAGGACATGCTCCAACCAATTGAACCATACCAGCCAGGGGAAAAAAAGAGCTTCTTGAACTTAGAGCCTTTTGAGTTGAGCTTCTCTGTATCCCCAGCCTACACCACACATAGCAAGGAGCAGGTGTTCAATAAATATTTGTCAAGAGAGAAGATGGCAGATGAGTGAGGAGAGGCTGCGCTTTCAGGCTCCTGAGACCCATCTGTAGTTTGGACTAATTGCAAACAGAACATCTCAATGAACAGCTGGACACTGGCAGGAGTAGAGCCTTGGCACTGCTGGATTAGAGAAAAAACATCTGGGAACAACCTGTTTAGTGAGGTTAGCAGAGGAAAAAGGGACGAGACGGGATTCCTGACTGGGGTGGCTGCCTGAGCTGCGGCTGGAAGTACACAAAGGCTTTTTGGTGACCCAGACTTCCTCAGAGAGAAGTTGGGAAGAGAGTGGATCTCTGTCTGCTGGCAGAGATGGGACTCGACCAGGTGGCATTGGCGCTGAAGGACAGGAGACAGCGTACTGCTATGCAAATGAGAACGTAATTCTCCTTTATATTTTTCTCTTGTGGACTGCGGAGAGGGGTGGAAAGTTTGGGGGTGGTAGGCCATTCTTGAGGAGCACAGGCACAGAGGTGTGCTCATCCACTCCCCAACCTTCCCATTGGGTCGCGGGGGCACATAGGGAAGTGCCCTCATTCACTGGCCCAGGTGCGTGGAGCCGTGAGTCCAGGTGCCCCTCAGACACGCCCCAACAAACAAGATCAGTGCCCCAACAGGCACAGGGGGGGGCCACTAAACATGCAGAATACCGTGCGCAGACACCCCTGGTCAGCTCCAGTGGGCGCCAGGCCACAATGCAGATCACTTGCTCAGGCTCTGCTCGTGCCCGCCCAGGCGGATGCAGGAATGGCAGGCATCTGTGGTGCAGGAACAGCAGGCGGCAGCGACTCACAGATGCTCACTTCCACTGTGCACAAGTTTCCAGTGCCCACCCTAAGAGGCAAGAGACCAACTCTGAGAGTGCGACTCGGTGGGACTGAGGCTAGCTCTCGGGCTGCCTTGTGTGCCCACGGGTGCGCGAGCATGGAAGCACCTGGGCAGGCTTCAATAGGCGCCAATCTCTCACTTCCACTGTGCCCAAGTGTCTGGGGCCCAGCCCTGGGAAGCGAGAGACCAATTCCCAGAGTGCCGCTCAGCAGGCCCGAGGCAAGCTCTCTGACCACCCTGCGCGCATAGTGGCGTGCGCGCAAAGCCACCTCGGCTGGCTACAGTGGGTGCCAAGGGAGCACGCTGTGCTGGCCACGCTCACACCGCTGCTGCAAGGAACAAGAAACTCTGACCCACCACATTATACCAGCTGGGGACACAGAAAAAGAAGACGACACATGAAGGCTGAACTGAGTAAAAACATTCCTTTTTTTTTTTTATTCCCTTCCTTAAAAGAGGTAAAAAAGAAGAGAAAAGAGGAAGGGGAAAAAACAAAACAAAACTATATCTCTAATTCATTTCATATAATCTCTCCTTATCCTTCTTCTTTAATCATTGATTATTTGTTTGTGTGCCTAGTTTAGCCTCCCTTTCACTCTAAATAAATAGAATATAATTACTCTTTAAATCCAATACTATACAATCCCACTTTCTTACTATATTCTGCATTTCTCCATCCTTTTCTTCTATTGTTATTGACATACAATGTAAATATTACCTACTGTCTTGCATAGTCTCAACTATTATTAATTTATCATCCCCTCTCTCAAAAATCATATTTTTCTTCCCTAAGAACAACTCTTACCTATTCTTATAGTATAAAAGCTCTAATCTCTCTACATTTATATTAATACTGGCTCATTGGCAGACGATAGCGGGACAGAGGGTGGGGGATATTTTTGAGGGTGTGGATCTTCTGCCTGGGCTGTGTGTTTATATTTTTAACAGCATATCCGCAAAAGAACTCAAGACAAAATGGATAGAGTGACTCTCAATCAACTAGCCAGAAGGAAGATCCTACCAAAGAGCATCTGAAATATAACGAGACAGCATAAACAAATGACATAAAGCATAACCCAAGAACATCAGGCTCAGGAGATCAAAGAGACTGCACCACTGAAACCCCCAGATCTCCTATAAAGAATCTCATACAACAAAGGTGGAAAGTCAAAGCAGACAAACCCAAAAAGTAAAAACAAACAAGACGAATCCACATGGTAAGGTGCAGAAATAACCTCTCGATGAAAAGAAAAGAGGAATCCCCAGAAAGAGAGGTAGATGAAATAGACATAGCCCAAATGTCAGACACGGAATTCAAAACAATGGTCGTGAAGAAGCTCAATACACTCGACAACCTTAAAAACAACTATGACAACCTCCAAGGAAGTTACCAGCAGCTCCAAGAAAATTACAAGGGACTTGCAGAGAACTACACCAGCATAAAAAAAGACATAGAAACTATTAACAAGAACCAGGAAGAAATGAAGAATTCAATCTCTGAACTGAAAAACACAGCAGAATCTGTCAAAAGCAGACTAAAAAAAGCAGAGAATCGGATTAGTGAGTTAGAAGATAATGTAGAGAAAAATTCCAAGACAATACAGAAAAATGAAAAAAGATTGAAAAAGCATGAAGAAGAAATAAGGAAATTACAGGATAGCATAAGTAAAAACAATATCAGAATAACTGGAAATAAAGAGGGATTAGAAGAAGAAGGAATGGAAAAACTGATAGAAGAAATAGTGACAGAAAAATTTTCCAACCTGATGAGAGAAAGAGTTATACAAGTTCAGGAAGCAAAGAGAGTTCCAATGAAGAGGAACGTCCAAAAACCCACTCCAAGGCACATCATAATTAAAATGGCAACATTCCAAGACAAAGAGAGAATCCTAAAAGCAGCAAGAGAAAAACAGCAAATAAAATAAAAGGGAACTCCGATAAGGCTATCGACCAATTTCTCAACAGAAACAATACAAGCCAAAAGGGAATGGTCTAAATTTTTCAAGCAATAAAAAACAAAGGTATATAACCAAGAATACTTTACCCAGCAAGGCTCTTATTCAAAATGGAAGGTGAAATAAGGAGTTTCTCAGACAAAAGAAGACTAAAAGAATACAGCTCCAGCAAACCAGCATTGCAAGAGATGCTAAAGGGAATGTTCTAAGAAAAAAGAAGAAAAAAAAAAAAAAACAGGAGAGGAACAGAGGTACAAAGGGAAATGAATAAATACATGTCAATAACAACCTTAAATGTAAGTGGATTAAATGCTCCAATTAAAAGACATAGAGTAACGGAATGGATAAGAAAACAGGACCCACATATTTGCTGTCTACAAGAAACACACCTCAAAACAAAAGATTTACACAGACTGAAAGTAAAGGGATATAAAAAATATTCCAAGCCAACGGACTGGGAAAAAAAGCCGGGGTAGCAGTCCTCATATCAGACAAAATGGATTTCAAAGCAAGGGCAAGAAAAAGAGACAAAGAAGGACATTTCATAATACTTAAAGGAACAATCCATCAAGAAGATATGACATTGATAAACATATATGCACCCAACATAGGAGCACCCAAATACATAAAGCAAATACTAGAAGACCACAAGAAGGATATTAACAACAAAACCCTCATAGTAGGGGACTTCAACACTCCATTATCAACAATAGACAGACCAGCGAAGCAAAGAAACACCAAGGATATACAGGCATTGAACAACACACAAAACCACATGAACCTAACTGATATATATAGAACTTTCCACCCCAAAGAAGCAAAATATACATTCTTTTCAAATGCACATGGAACATTTTCAAAGATAGACCACATGATAGGAAGCAAAACAAGCCTGAACAAACTCAGGAAAATTGAAATTATATCAAGCATCTTTTCAGACCACAATGACTTGAAACTAATAATCAACCTCAGAGAAAACAATCAAAGACACCCAAACTCATGGAGAATGAATAAATGGGTTAACAATGACATCAAAGAAGAAATCGAGAAATTTCTAGAAACTAATGATAATGAACACACAACAACCCAAAACCTATGGGACACAGCAAAAGCAGTCCTAAGAGGAAAGTTCATAGCAATACAGGCAT